>NW_021826444.1:10000-13014 GCF_006345805.1 Octopus sinensis | reverse complement strand
AGTCAAGATAGAAAATGCTAAAGTAATTTTATAAAGAATATTTCAGTACCGGTTTCGATCATTTAATACCTTTTCAACTATAACAATTAAAACATTAAATTTAGAAAAATTAAAAGAAAATGTTTTAAAAGAATATTTGTATAGTGTTCATATAGTGTTCATATTGAACACTATGTAAATATTCTTTTAAAAAAACTTTTCTTTTAATTTTTCTAAATTTAATGTTTTAATTGTTACAGTTGAAAAGGTCTCAAATGATCGAAACCGGTACTGAGATGTTCTTTATAAAATTATTTTAGCATTTTCTATCTTGACTTGTTTTTTCATATATATATATATATATATATATATAATACACACACACACAACATTGTTGTTCACGAAGTGCTACGCGATTGTTCGACCTACTGAGAACAACAAACAACTCTCTCTCAACCACAATTTAGCGTTTTATAAACAAAAGGACATATGGGATTAAACACCTGTCATTAAAGGTTTCCTTGAAAAAGAAACCAGCTTGCTTTCATTGAATATAACATTGTTGAGTAAAATTTTCATCGGTAAGTTGATTACTGTAATACAATCACTCTTAATCCATGAATTACAGGTAGTGAAAGAATATCGCCTACGAGTCAACCTGATAAAATCAGTTACGTCAATCTAAGTATTCCTATATTTTCAATACATTATGATCTATATGTAACTCTGTACGTATCTTTTAATGTGACCTTTACGGATATTAGAATTCAACACTTGAAGTTCACTTCGTATATGGTTTACAGTTTCTTTACGTTTATGTAGTACTTTTAAGTGTGGCATCTATCACCCAACAAGCGAAACCTCTACCCGGGACATCAATCTGTTAGTGAAATCAGTTAAATCTACCTCGATAAGATAAGCTCAGTATGTGATTCTTTTGTAGATTACTGTACTAACTTTATGTAAACATTTGCAGATTATAATTTGCTAGGGTCATAAAGTGACCTTATGTAAGATCCTATCAGATACAAGAGAAGCCTCTAGCAAAATGAATGATCTGTTAAAATATCAATTAAATGTCCCTTAAATATTTCCCTGTTGTTTCAAACAGCAAGGATGATTTGGATATTATTGTAGACAATCTTATTTGAACAACATGGAATCTGAAATGAGATTAAACGACAAAATTGTTTTCAGAAATATGTAGTCTGAACCACAATTTTATTTCTTGGAAGACGTCATAGCATACAGCAGCTATGTGAATAAAAATGTCTGCCTCCGAGCTGACAGTGAGACAAGCTGCCTACTCATTTACTTTTTATCAAATTAAGTTCTAACACTGGTCAATAACTATACATTACGGTATTCATATATAACTGATATAACGCATTGACAAGTACTTTCTTATTTGTTTTATCAGTCGCGTAAGGATAAAAGCAAAGCTGAACTTTAAGATCTGTGAAGTCAGAACGTACAGAGTCTTAAATAAATATATTTGGGTGTTTCGAAAACCTTGTTTAGGTTTGCTATTAACATGTTGGCTCCCGAGTCTCATTTTACTTTTTATCGCAGAGCCCCAATATGATATCTTTATTAAATCTAACATGAGCAGCGTTATAACTTTACACTATACATACCTTTCATAAAGCCCATACAAAAAAAAATCGAAAAACCACACTCTGGTGGTTCGAACGGGACTCGCTAACATAAAGTAAGTACCTATTTCTTTACTACACACAAGGAGCTAAACACAGAGAGGAGAAACAAGGACAGGCAAACGGATTAAGTCGATTATATCGACCCCAGTGCGTAACTGGTACTTATTTAATCAACCCCGAAAGGATGAAAGGCAAAGTCGACCTCGGCGGAATTTGAACTCAGAACCTAGCGGCAGACGAAATACCTATTTCTACCCACAAGGGGCGAAAAACATAGGAGACAAACAAGGACAGACTGACGGATTAAGTCGATTATATCGACCCCAGTGCGTAACTGGTACTTAATTTATCGACCCCGAAAGGATGAAAGGCAAAGTCGACCTCGGCGGAATTTGAACTCAGAACGTAGCGGCAGACGAAATACCGCTAAGCATTTCGCCCGGCGTTCTACCGTTTCTGCTGCCTGGCCGCCTTCACATAAAGAAATTACCAGTTGAACAAAGAGGTCGATATAATCGATTTAGCCCCTCCCTCGAAAGTGCTAGTCTTGTGCTTAAATTTCAGATTAATATCTATCAGTCGGCGAGTTGGAGGAATCGTTAGCACACCGGGAAAAAAATGTTTGGCGCCATTTTCGTCAGTCTTTATGATTTGAGTTCAAATTCCGCCGATGTCGACTTTGTCTTTCGTCCTTTCAATAAAATAAGTACCTGTTGAGAACTGGAGTCGAGGGAATCGACTTCTCCACTCCTCCAGAATTTCTGGCCTTGTGCCAGAATTTGAAATCAGAATTCATAGTGTATGATAGATTAAATCAATCACCAGTCTCTGAGTAGCTCCTTATTTTGAAGAAAGCACCAAGTCAACCCAGGTGAGAGTAAACTCTGAATATATTTTGAACAACGCTCTATAGAATCCGTTAATCCACCGTAACCCATTTTATTAACATAACCAATGATAGCAGTAACAGTCATTTCTACCCTAGGCAATGAGATATTTCCCCTACTACCAGTATTACATTATATTGTTAAGAAAAATCAAATTGTTCTCTGAGCATCCGTTATCCGATGACCTGCAGAGGAATTGCGAAATTACGGTCAGTGACATATTCTCATACCAGCATCCTTGAAATAATCAGTCAAGCTTCTTTTAGTGTCTTCTTCCTGATCGTCACATTATTACCATAAATTATGTAAATTAGGTCATCACTCGATAAGAAACAAAGGCTCCTCTTTTTCACGGATCGGAAATTGAGTCGGGTTCTTTTATATGTTTTTTTAAACAACGTTGCCAGCGAATGTGAGCTGAATATATTTTAAACGGTGTTTGGAAACTTGTCACGATCCTACACTGTCGGAAGCTAAACTCTTTTTCTAA
>NW_021826444.1:0-5000 GCF_006345805.1 Octopus sinensis | reverse complement strand
TGTTTATGTAGCGGATTGGGCGTTGTAGCAAAGGCACCAATTACCACAGGAATAATTGTACTCTTAGACTTCCAAAATATCTTGAACTTTTTGGCTAGGTCTTGATATATTTCAATAAATTTTTTTCAATTTATCTTGCATCCTCTCTTTTATCATATGATATGGCAATGTGTATGATCTTACACTGTTTATTTTCCCCTCTATAATCATAACTGGTCTTCTTGCTTCAGTTGTATCGTCAGTTTGTATATAGAAGTCCCCTGAAATTCAGTAATACATATACCGAGTCACAGTAACCTCGTTCATGTTCATAACACTTTCGAAGTCACACACTCAGCAACAACCTTTTATCATTACGCCCATACCTTGTATTACACTCTTTTTGTGCTAGCTTACTGCATTCACCCAAGAGATTATTAATGCTTCTTATTTTTCTTTGTTTCATCATCATCATCACTATCATCATAATCATCATCATCCTCAAATGATCTTTCAACCCATTTTTGTTGCTTTTTGTCGTCGTCGTCGTCCTCTGCTTCTTCTTCTTCTTCTTCTTCTTCTTCTCTTCTCTTTCTTCTTGTTCTTCTTGTTCTTGTTCTTCTTCTTCTTCTTCTCTTTCTTCTTGTTCTTCTTGTTCTTCTCTTTCTTCTTGTTCTTCTTGTTCTTCTTCTTCTCCTCGTCCTCCTCCATCTTATTGTTTACTTTTAATATGCATATCTGATACAATCACTCGCCGTGACACACCCAGCATCCTAGGGTGAGTGTAGGATAAGAGATGTTACAGGATGACTGAAAGCTTGGTGGGGGGGGGCAAGTAGCGAAATATCTTCATGTTATATAATACAGATATTTAAACTGATAGAGTTTTTCTAAGGATGTGGGCAATATGCTTGTCAGCGCAATCTCTTGGATTTCACCCCGACATTGTTCTCCTTGGTTATTATCAAGATGTTTCTGACAGCCCTTTCTAATCATACATAGGACACCCACAATAACAGTTCTCGCTTTAAGATGCCACATCTTTTGTATTTAAATTTCCAAGTCCTTATGTTTTATAAATTTGTTAAATTCCTTTACAGATATATTTTGATCATTGGCAACACTTACATCTATTCGTCTAAAAGTATTTTCTTCTTCTTCTTCTTCATAATCTTCTTCTTCTATTATATTATTATTATTATTATTATTATTATTATTATTATTATCTTCATCATCATTATTATTATTATTATTATAATCCCAAATTATTCCAAATTTAGAATTTTTCTTTAACATATTTATTTAGTGCCTTATTTCCTCCGCTTATCCATTCATTTATTTTTCCCTCAATTAATTCTTCAATATTAAATTTCCACATCAAAACATTGAAGCATTCACTTATTGTTCACTAGATTCAAAATTTAAATGTATTCCCAATCTAATAATTCAACACTTCGTAGGGGACCAGGATAATGATGGAGATGAAATTGGTGATAATGACGGTGATGATGTCAATAATTGTCAGAAGCATAAGGACAGCTCATTCTCTTATTTATATATTTCATTTACATTGTCCTTCTCTTCTTCTTTTTTCTGTTTTCCCGCTTTTCTCCTCATATTTCGCTTTGTTATTCTGCTTCTATAGCATACATTCTCACGCATACACATCTGCCTATCTATCTATCTATCTATCTATCTATCTATCTATCTATCTATCTATCTATCTATCTATCTATCTATCTATCTATCTATCTATCTATCTATCTATCTATCTGTCTGTCTATCTATCTATCTATCTATCTATCTATTTATTTATCCATAAATAGCTTCACGTCTATAAATAAATTTTTTCTTCTTAACACTATTCTCTGCTTCATGGAAACAGAGGGACCCAGAAGATATGTATCTCTTTATGTATATATATATATATATGTATGTATGTATGTATGTTCTGTGTGTGTGTGACTGTGTGTGTGTATGACTATGTGTGTGTGTGTGTGTGAGTGTGTGTATGAATACATTGGAAACAAACATATGTGCCTACCTGATTGTGAATTCTCAATACTCAATATTTTCCCCCGTTGTGAAAATTGTGTTGTTATTTGGCATATATTCTCACTTAACCGATTTTTTTTTCTATTCATTTGGCACTTCACAAAATTACTGTTTTCTGTTTACCTTACATTGGTACAAACCGACACGGGAGATTTAACCGATTGATTCGCATCACTTATCAGTTATTTGACAGGCAGTTTTTTCATCGACTTCTGCTAAAGTTCTCAAAATCACGGTCGACGGGGGGATTGAAATCTGAATATATAAGAGATGTGTCCTAAATTTACCGAGTGTTCTTATGGTTTTTGTCTTTATCTTTTCAAATTTTTGTCAGAGAAATAAGTTGACAGCATACGTCTCATTGTGAAAACCACTTTGCAGCTTCTACAAGACTACTCTCTTTACTCTTTTACTCTTTTAATTGTTTCAGTCATTTGACTGTGACCATGCTGGAGCAACGCCTTTAGTCAAGCAACTCGACCCCGGGACTTATTCTTTGTAAGCCCAGTACTTATTCTATCGGTCACTTTTGCCAAACCGCTAAGTGGCGGGGACATAAACATACCAGCATCGGTTGTCAAGCAATGCTAGGGGGACAAACACAGACACAAACAGCACACACACATATATATATATACATATATACGACGGGCTTCTTTCAGTTTCCGTCTACCAAATCCACTCACAAGACTTCTATAGTAGAAGACTCTTGCCCAAGGTGCCACGCAGTGGGACTGAACCTGGAACCATGTGGTTAGTAACCAAGCTGCTTACCACACTGCCACTCCTGCGCCTACGTGTACCCAATATAAAATTATTTGTACTTATTTTAAAATATGGACATAAGCGCACAGAAAAAGGTAGATAGGGATTAAATGATAAAATCGATCTCAGTTCTCCGCTGATACTTGAAGATTAAACATAGATAAAAAGTCACATTTGATCTTGGTGAGATCTCTAACATTGATAGAAAGTCAAAAATGTGGTTGGAACTATTTTATAGATTTAAATTTGAAGTGCTTGAGCAATACATATTCGTGAATTATCAATGAATAGAAAACTTCAAACCGTGCAAAGTTTGAATTCGGTGTATAAAGTGATATAACTATTTTTACCATTTAGTCAAGCAGGTATGTCAGTAATATCGACCAACTGAGACCGTACCTAATTCTATAAGTGTTTTAAAGTAATTTAAGTCATGGTTTTCCATCACAATTTCTTGTTAGTTTATGTTCCAAAGACCGCGTTAATAGCGACTAAGTTATTTTATTAAATTCTCCATTGTTTTAGAAATTTAATAAAATGAATACAGTGTTCTGATGTGTCTGGGGAAGCCGAAGGTATTTACAATCATAGGGCGGCGAGCTGGCAGAAACGTAAGCACGTCAGGCGAAATGCGTAGCCGTATTTCGTCTGCCGTTACGTTCTGAGTTCAAATTCCGCCGAAGTCGACTTTGCTTTTCATCCTATCGGGGTCGATAAATTAAGTACCAGTTACGCACTGGGGTCGATATATTCGACTTAGTCCCTTTGTCTGTCCTTGTTTGTCCCCTCTATATTTGGCCCCTTGTGGGTAGTAAAGAAATAATTTACAATCATGAGACATAGCCCTCATGGACTCCGTAAGTACACTGAATGAGTATGTCGTGGCTTTAAGGTGTACGGTAGATAAAATCTACCGCACCAGGGGGCTACAGCTGTTTGAACACAAAAACAATACGTCAAGGGATTTCGTTTAATACTCTTACAATTCTTCCCATCGAATACTTTTCTGTGAGGTCTAGTTTAACGACATCTGACATTGGCGTAATTGAAATTGCACGTAATTGAAGAGATAAAACGATTTATTTTATCGGTACTTGTACTTCTCTCATCCGCTTTCCACTGAGGCCGGAAGCTTATAAACAAGTATTGATCAATAATGAATTTAGCATCAAACGCAAAGGTGTTGTAACCAAACACCTTGAGGCATTCACTTCATCATTCTTTCATTTCCATCCTTCACCACCTAGCCTGAAGATTATAGATATTACACAAATCCAGTATTAATAGTTATTCAGAGGCAGGAAACACTAGAAGGAAGAGATGTTTCCTGCTATTTCTAATATGGAGTGGCAATATTAACAAATCAATATATTAAAAATTCTTTTGGAGGTCCAGTTGAACGTCTTAACACACACACACACACACACACACACACACGCACATATATCTATTTGTCTATTCATTTATATCTATCTATCTATGTATGTTTGTGTATGTATGTGGGTGGGTGTATCTTTGTATATGTATCTGTCTGTAAATGCATGTTCAAAAAACTCAATCTCCAAAATAAAAAATATACATGCGTATAGCCTTTCCCTCAAAACTCCTTGTGACACGAAAGATGAACCGAAGGCAAAGATTATAGCAGCATTTACCAACTTAAACAAAGAGACCGTCCAAAAGAGTTGTAAAGGAATCCGAAGTCATATGCAGGCTGCGGTTAAAGCCAATGACTATTTCTTTCCCTATATATATATATATATGTTGTACTGCTTGTGCGTTGTGTGCGTGGGCGCGCTTCGTGTGTGGGTGGGCTGCTTCGGATGTGCGCGTGCGTATGTATGCATACATACCCACAAAACACTCGCATGCATCCCTACCCACATACATACACGCACACCTACTCAACACACACATACACACACATACCTGCACACACACACACACATACATACATACACATACATACCTACTTCAGACATACGCACACCAGACATACACCCATACACTCACACTCACAGGCATACACACACACATACACACGCACACGTACACATACACACACACACACACCTACATACATACATTACACTTGTATACACACACTTACATTCATACACACACACACCTACACAGCCATACCCTCACTCAGACACACACATCTACCTACACACACACACAAACACACACGGACATACACC
>NW_021826443.1:0-13028 GCF_006345805.1 Octopus sinensis | reverse complement strand
ATATATATATATATATATATATATATATATATGCATACTATGTATATTTGTATATATATATAGATATATATATATATATATATATATATATATACAAATATACATATATGCATATAATATATATATATATATACATATATATGACATATATACATATATACACATATGTACACACTCACACATGCACACACACATATATGCGGGTTGTAGAGAACGGCATGATGAATAAAGGGTAACGAAAGAAGATGTTTCGTTTAATGACCCGTTTATGTCGGTTGTGTCTTCTAAATGATCCTGACCTTGGTAGTATACAGTTACAGTGTTCTCTATGATCCGAGCTCAAACCCTGCCAAGGTCGGTTTCACCTTTTATTTTGCAGCCAAGTCAATAAAATAAGTATCTTTTAATGAGTACTGAAGGCTGATTAACTCATCACCAAAGCCACTCCATGTCTCACCTTTATGTTATTATTATTATTGCTTTTATTATTGTTATTATTATTATTATTATATTATTATGATTATTATTATTATTATTATACATCATCATTCATCATCATCATCATTATTATGATTATATTATTATTATATTATTATTATTATTATTAATTATAGTAGTAGTAGTAGTAGTAGTAGTAGTAGTAGTAGTAGTAGTGTAGTAGTAGTAGTAGTAGTTGTAGTAGTAGTAGTACTATAGTAGTAGTAGGACGGCGAGCAGGCAGAATCGTTAGCACGCTGTGAGAAATACTTAGGGACATCTGGTCCGTCTTCATTCACATTCTGAGTTCAAATGCCGCCGGGGTCGACTTTGCCTTTCATCCTTTCGGAGTCGATAAATTATTGGATTGGTGCATAATTATTGCGGTTTTTTTTTCCAACAAATTTTATTTAACAAAATCGATAATAACATTTAACAAAAAAAAACATCTTTAAATGACAGTCTGACCGTCTGCCAAACAAACGAAAGCAGTAATTGAAGTAGATGGTGAATATGCTCCGAAATAATCATTTAAAGATGTTTTGGTTACATGTCGTTATTGTTTTTGTTGAATTTATATTTGTTGAAAAAAAGCCACAATAATAACCCAATAAGTACCAGTTACACAACGGGGTTAATGTAATCTATTCATTCCCTGTCCCAAAATTTCAGGCGTTGTGCCTATATTAGAAAGGATTATTATTATTATTATTATTATTATTATTATTATTATTATTATTATTATTATTATTATTATTATTATTGGAACGGTTACTTGCCCTTGGTGTTCAGGTTGATCGTGTATGCTGGGGTTCCTCGATTGGTCATCGTACGTTCTGGGTTCAAATTCTGCCGATGTTCACTAGCCCCCTTGCCATAATCTTCATGTTTTTTATGCTTCTAGAAGAAAGGATCATTTTAATAAAGTTTCACATAGCCACCGGCCGAAATTGTCTGCGCACCGGAAAAAATGCGTGGCAACATTTCTTCCGAATCTTTACGCTCTGAGTCCAAATCCTGCCAAGCTCAGTTTTGTTACCCATCGGTGTTACAATTTGCTGTCACGCGCCGTCACTGCACCGCATTGGCACACCACGTTGTTACACCCAGCTGTAACGCTCTGTTATATTTATTTCTTACGCGTTTTGTCACAAACAGTTGTCACACTCCGTTGTCACAAACTACTATATCATGTTGTCACACTTCGTTATCACATGCTGCTTTCATGCGCCGTTGTAACACTGCGTTCTCACAACACGTCGTCCCATACCGTTGTCACACACCGTTATCAAACTGTACCGACACACCATGTTCACATAAGCGATTGTAACGTTGTCTTGTCATATACGTTGCCATATTTTTGTCGTTCATCGTGTCACATTTCGTTATCATTCTGCTATCACAAAACGTTGTGACGCCGCACTTTCATCCTAGCTCAGAATCACACTACATTGTAACAGCACATTGTGACTCCTCTGAGTCACATCTCGTCATTCGGTTGTCACAAACAGTTATCACAGCACGTTTGTCACAGCCCATTATCTCACCACATTATAACAGCCCGTTATCAAACCGTTTTGGTAACACAATGTCACAAACCATTGTGACAATCCTTTTTCATACCACGTTGTAACAGCCTGTTGTCACTCTTCGCCTAGGTGTTACACTACGTCGTCGCATCACATCGCAACACCGCAATGTTGTCCCGTTTTCAGATTACGTTGTAACGTCCCATTACCACTCCTCGGTGTAACACCTTGATGTAACACCTCGATGTAACACTTCGATGTAACACCTCGGTGTAGCTTTGTTTATTTTTTTTAGTGATTCTTTTTTTGTTTTTGTTTTATTCCGTGAAATTTTTCAATGCTTGGAACTTACAAGTTTGTATGACAAGAGAAGCCTTCCTTATTTCTAAAATTTTTACTCTTTCTGTTATTTCCCTTCTACACGCCTCCCCACTCATCTTACCTCTTCCCAGACCCACTCACTAACTACTCCTACTCCCAACCACAACATCCTACCCACCACCACTAGTTACCCCTAACCCCTAGGCACACACTACCGTTGCTGGACAATATCAGAGCGACAACAGTTATCTATCTGCTAATCCTACCGAGACGAGAACAAGTCTAAAATGAAATCCCTGTAAGTGGGTTGGGAAGATAACCGGTGGGCGTGGGAGGGCAAAACGGGAATGGGGCGGGTGTGAGGGTGGGGTGGAGTAGGCCCTGGGAAGAGGTAGAATGGGAATTGGGGGTAGACCGAAAGGTGTAGATCTAGGGAGGGGGTGGAAGGGAATAGAGTCGTACGTAGAGTGGTGGATGGGTGGGTGGATTGGCGGTGGGGTGGGGTGATGGTTGGGGACGGGCTGTGAAGGGAGTCTGTTAATAGTTTGCCTTTCGTACTCTGATCCTCAGTCGTTAAGCATGGAGCAGCAGGCCGTTATTGGCGACGGTGGTGGTAGTGGTAGGGGTGATTGTGGTGGTGATGGTGGTGGTGGTGGTGGTTGCGGTGGTGGTAGTGGTTGCGATGTTGGTGGTAGCAGCGGTGAAGGTGGTGGTGGTTGCAGTGACGGTGATTATGGTGCTGATGGTAGAGTTGGTGATAGTTGTTGTGGTGGTAGTGATGGTGATGGTGGCGGTGGCGATGGTGATGTGGTGGTGGTGGTGGTGGTGGTTGCCGTAGTGACTTCCTTTTCTTCTTCAACTTCCTCTTCTCATTCACCTTTCTTCTTTTACTTTCTTCCTCTTCTGTCTATATAGCTCCATTCACCTCTTATTTTTCCTCCTCTTCTCCCTATTCTTCCTCTTCTCCTTCTTCTTCCTCTTCTTCTTCTTCTCCTCCTCCTCCTCCTTCTCCCCTCCTTCCAATTCTTCGGTCATCATCCACTGACACCAAAGTAATCGTATTACGACACCGAGAAGCAAATGAGAAAAATTTGACGAACTGAAGAACATCAACAAGAAGAAGAACAACGACGACGACTGCAATGACGTCCAAAGACAAAAACAACGACAACGGCAAACACAGCAAGAACAGTAATAACGATAATTTTAGCAAAAACAACAAGAGTAAAGGTAACGATTTTTGTAACCACCACCACAAGAACAACAACAACAACGACAACAACGGGGAAATGATAATAAGGTGAAGCAATTGGTTTGTGTGGACCCAATAATGGAAAGACAACAGCAGCAGAAATAACATCAGTGGTGATGATGTTGATGATGATGATGATGATGATGACGACGAAGAAGGTGGTGGTGGTGGTGGTGGTAGTAGTAGTAGTAGTGGTGGTGGTGGTGGTGGTGGTAGTAGTAGTAGTAGTAACAACAGCAGTAGTAGTAGTAGTAGTAGTAGTAATAGCAACAGCAGCAGCAGCAGCAGTAGTAGTAGTAGTAGTAGTAGTAGCAACAGCAGCAGCAGCAGTAGTAGTAGTAGTAGTAGTAGTAGCAACAGCAGCAGCAGCAGCAGCAGTAGTAGTAGTAGTAGTAGTAGAGTAGTAGTAGTAATAGTAGTAGTGGTGGTGGTGGTAGTAGTAGTGGTAGTAGTAGTGGTAGTAGTAGTGGTAGTAGTAGTAGTAGTAACAACAGCAGTAGTAGTAGTAGTAGTAGTAGTAATAGCAACAACAGCAGCAGCAGTAGTAGTAGTAGTAGTAGTAGTAGCAGCAACAGCAGCAGCAGCAGCAGCAGCAGTAGTAGTAGTAGTAGTAGTAGTAGTAGTAGTAGTAGTAGTAGTAGTAGTAGTAGTTAGTAGTAGTAGTTCGGCAAAATACATTGATAGAATAAGTACCAGGCTTTAAAAATATATAAGTAGTATTGGGGTTGATTCGTTAGACTAAAAATCCTTCATAGTGGTGCCCCAGCATGGCCGATGACTGAAACAAGTAAACGATAAAAGATAAAAGATTCGTCTATTCATCCATCGTGGAGGCGCAATGGCCCAGTGGTTAGGGCAATGGACTCGCGGTCATACGATCGCGGTTTCAATTCCCAAACCGGGCGTTGAGCGAAAACACTTAAAGCTCCACGAGTTTCCGGCAGGGGGAAGGGGTGGTGAACCCTGCTGTACTCTTTCACTACAACTTTCTCTCACTCTTTCTTCCTGTTTCTGTTGTACCTGTATTTCAAAGGGCCAGCCTTGTCACACTCTGTGTCACGCTGAATCTCGCCAAGAACTACGTTAAGGGTGCATGTGTCTGTGGAGTGCTCAGCCACTTACACGTTAATTTCACGAGCAAGCTGTTCCGTTGATCGGATCAACTGGAACCCTCATCGTCGTAACCGACGAAATGCCACGATCTATCCATTAATCAATCCATCCGTCAATGTATCCATTCATCAATTAATCATCTCACAATCCATCCGTCCATTAATCAGCCATCGATCCATCAATGCGTCCATGTATCAGGCAATGAATCTAATCTTCCATCAATCCATTAATCCACCGATCTGTCTATCAATCAACTCATCCCTCCATCAATCAACCAATCCAGCTATCAATCATGTATCAATCCGTTCTTATGGCAATCAGTCCATCCATCAATCCAAGAATCCACCTATCCAGTCCATCCATCACTCCGTCAACCGATCCATCTACCTGTAAATGCATCCATCTATCCACCGCCAATCACTCTATCAAAGCATCCATGCAGCCATCTATCTATCTGGCAATCATCAGTCAATCCATCCATCACTCCATCCATTCATCTACCCAACCGTCAATCAAACTATCCATCTATCAATGCATCCTACCTTCACCTCATCCATCTGTCAATTTACCAATGTATCACTCAATCATCAATCAGACCGTTTATCCATCCATCACCAATATATCTTTTATGCAATGCATATCTATCCACCCATCAGTCCGCCAATCTGTTCATCAATCTATCCATCCTTCCATCGATCCATCGATCAGTTTCTCTATCTATCCATCGACCCCTCGATCAGTTTATTTATCTATCTATCCATCGATCCATCGATCAGTTTATCTATTTATCCACTGATCCATCTATCAGTTTATCTATCTATCCATCGACCCATCAGTTTATCTATCTATCTATCTATCCATCGATCAATCTATCAGTTTATCTATCTATCCATCGATCCATCGATCAGTTTATCTATCTGTCCATCGATCCATCGATCAGTTTATCTATTTATCCATTGATCCATCTATCAGTTTATCTATCTATCCATCGACCCATCAGTTTATTATCTATCTATCTATCTATCTATCTATCCATCGATCCATCGATCAGTTTATCTATCTATCCGTCAATCCATCTCTCAGTTTATCTATCGATCGATCGATCCATCTATCAGTTTATCTATTTATCCATCGATCCATCGATCAGTTTATCTACCTATCCATCGATCCATTCATCTTATCCATCCATTTCACAATGCATCCTGCCCCCCCCCCGCTCCATTTATCAATTCGTCCATCTATCTATCTATTTTTCTATCTATCTATCTATCTGTCAGCATCCATCCATCCATCCATCCATCCATCCATCTATCTCTCCATCCGCCTATCCACCCATCTACCCATCGATCGATCTATCCATTCATCCATCCATACCTGGTCAGTCCAGACCTAAAGATACAAAGATAGAAGCAGTTTGAGAGCATGTTGTTGTTGTTGTTGGTAGTGATGGTGGTTGTGGTGGTGGTGGTAGTAGTTGGGGGTATGATACGGGTAGGGCAGAGTAGAATTAAAACAAACCCTACCCCCATCCCACCGCACACACACCACTCCACCACTCCGTCTCCTCTCCTGTCCTTCTTTAACCCGTTTCAATTTTCTCGCGGCTGCCATTTAATTTTCTGAACTGGTATCATATGATTGCCAGATAATTAAAACCAAATCTTGCTTTTACGGCTGTGTGGTGGGTGGGTGGGTTGGTAGTAGGGTGGGGAAGGGAAGCGGGGTGAATAGGGGTGGTCGTGGTTGGAGAGGAAAGTGAGAATGAAGGGGACAAGGGGGGGGAACACGAAGACGGAACGGTGATACGAGAATATTACTTTCTCATCAATACGGGAATCTAATGCCGACCTACGCTTGTGTGTGCGTATATGTGTGTATATAAATGTGTGTATGCATGCATGTATGTATGTATGTATGTATGTATGTATGTATGTATGTATGTATGTATGTAAGTGTGTGTGTATGTGCGTAAATAAATGTGTGTGTATATGTGTGTTTTTGTAGTCTGTATCGATTAAGATACAGAGTGTCCATGAATTACGTTTACAACTTCCACACTTTAACGCGTCAAATTGTAAATAAATTTATGGACATCGTGTATACGATACGCATACATATGTATATGCATGCGTATATGTGAGCATGTATGTGTATATACACGTACGTATGTATGCGTGTATGTATAAACGCATGTATGTATGCTATGTATGTATATATATATATATATATATGTATGCATATGTGTGTATGTTATGTACTTATGTTAGGTACGTTCTTATGTGTATACGTTACGTATGTACGTATGTATGTGTGTGTGTATATATGTATATATATATACATATACATATATATGTACGTGTGTATGCCTTTGTGTATGGATGTAGATATGTATGAGGTGGTGTATATACGTATGCATATATATATATATGTAATTATATATAAATGTGTGTATGTGTATATCTGTATATGTATGTACGAATGTATATGTTAGCTACGTACGTTTGTGTGTGTGTCTGTGTGTGTGCGTGTGTTTATCTATGTACGTGTCTACGTGTATGAGTGAGTGAGACTATGTATATATGTGAGTGTGTGTATGTGTGCGTGTGTGTGTGAGACTATATGTGTATGTGTGTATCTATGTACGTGTGTACGCGTATGAATGTGTGAGACTATATATATATATATATGTGTGTATGTGTATCTATGCACGTGTGTATGTGAGAGTGTGTATGTGTGTATATATCTATGTACAAGTTAACATATGTGAATGTGTGTGTACGTTTGTGAGTGTATAATACTATATATGTGCAGGTGTGTGCGTGTGGGTGTGTGTACGCGTATACATGTGTGTGTGTGTGTATTCATGTACGTTTGTACGTGTGTGCATGTGTGTGTGTGTGTGTGTGTGTGTATTCATGTACGTTTGTGCATGTGTGTGTGTGTGTGTGTGTGTGTATTCATGTACGTTTGTACGTGTGTGCATGTGTGTTGTGTGTGTGTGTGTGTGTATTCATGTACTTTTGTACGTGTGTGAGTGCGGACAAATAACAGCCAACGTAAAAAAGACGATTGCCGCCTTTATCAGTGAGCGACTCCATCTTCTTTCTCAACAGCAGCAGTGCAAAGCTTGCCAAGCAGCAGCCAACAGCAGCAGCCGACACCAACAGCAGCAGCAGCAAGCAGCAGGCGTTTAATGATTTCATTAAGAAGCAATAAGCTGACAGTAAATGGCTTTATCGGACAACACAGACAACATGCTGACACTAAATGGCTATATCGAATTATTCAAGCAATATGTTGACAGAAAATGGCTTATCGAATCCACTGTGCAAGTTGCGAATGGTATGGACACAAAGACGATACATTGATAGCAAATGGCGTAATCGAATTACTGAAATAATGTGTTGACGGTAAATAGAATTGTCGAACTAGCCAAACAATACGCTGACAATAAATGATATTTATGGAACTACACAAGCAGTGTGCTGACGATAAATAGAATTATTAAACGATCCAAGCAATACGCTGACAATAAATGATATTTATGGAACTACACAGGCAGTGTGCTGACGATAAATGGAATTATTTAACTATCCAAGCAATATGCTGACAATAAATGATATTTATGGAACTACACAAGCAGTGTGCTGACGATAAATAGAATTATTAAACGATCCAAGCAATATGCTGACAATAAATGATATTTATGGAGCTACACAAGCTGTGTGCGGACGATAAATAGAATTATTAAACGATCCAAGCAATACGCTGACAATAAAGGATATTTATGGAACTACACAAGCAGTGTGCTGACGATAAATAGAATTATTAAACGATCCAAACAATACGCTGACAATAAATGATATTTATGGAACTACACAAGCTGTGTGCTGACGATAAATAGAATTATTAAACGATCCAAGCAATATGCTGACAATAAATTATATTTATGGAACTACACAAGCAGTGTGCTGACGATAAATGGAATTATTAAACGATCCAAGAAATACGCTGACAATAAATGATATTTATGGAACTACACAAGCAGTGTGCTGACGATAAATGGAATTATTAAACGATCCAAGAAATACGCTGACAATAAATGATATTTATGGAACTACACAAGCTGTGTGCTGACGATAAATAGAATTATTAAACGATCCAAACAATACGCTGACAATAAATGATATTTATGGAACTACACAAGCAGTGTGCTGACGATAAATAGAATTATTTAACGATCCAAGAAATATGCTGACAATAAATGATATTTATGGAACTACACAAGCAGTGTGCTGACGATAAATGGAATTATTAAACGATCCAAACAATACGCTGACAATAAATTATCTTTATGGAACTACACAAGCTGTGTGCGGACGATAAATAGAATTATTAAACGATCCAAGCAATACGCTGACAATAAAGGATATTTATGGAACTACACAAGCAGTGTGCTGACGATAAATAGAATTATCAAAGTATCCAAGCAATACGCTGACAATAAATGATATTTATGGAACTATACAAGCTGTGTGCTGACGATAAATAGAATTATCAAAGTATCCAAGCAATATGCTGACGGTAAATGATATTTATGAAATTATACAAGCAGCGTGTTGGCAATAAATAAAATTATCAAATTAATTATCGATTTCTTTATTGCCCACAGGGGGATAAACATAGAGGGGACAAATTAAAACAGACAAAAGGATTAAGTCGATTACATCGACCCCAGTGCGTAACTGGTACTTATTTAATCGACCCCGAAAGGATGAAAGGCAAAGTTGACCTCGGCGGAATTTGAACTCAGAACGTAACGGCAGACGAAATACGGCTACGCATTTCGCCCGGCGTGCTAACGTTTCTGCCAGCTCGCCGCTCTAAATTAATAATCCAAAACACAACGCACCGCCCAGTGCGGTAATCGAAACCACAATCTTGCGATCGTAATGCAGCACCTTAACCACTAGGCCAATATGCTGACTGTAAATGATCTTATAAAAATACAGAAGCAATACGCTGTCAAAGTATCGGTCGTCCTTCGACAAGTTTATAGTTAGGCCTATGGCAATGGAGACCTCCGGGGTTCTCGGCCCCCGGGCCATATCTTTGCTCACCGCTAACGGGGAGGAGTTGGTTATCCGCAAGTGCGAGCCCTGTGGGCCTTAGTAGCTGTTTCAGTGCATCTCCTTCACCATTCTCCGGAGCAAAGCCTTTTCCATTTTCTCTGCTAGTACCATCAGACGGTTTCAAGTACAGAAAATCGAAACAATGTAAGAATTTCGTAGCTTCCTACACGAACAATATTATTTGTCGTCCAATTTTCATTTGATTTCATATGCTGACAGGAAATAGTTTTATCGAACTACTACCCAGAAGTAATGTGCTGACAGTTAAATGGTTTTATTGAACTGTGACAATTAATGTGCTGGTAGCAAACAGCTTAATCGAATTACTGAAATATAGGCACAGGAGTGGATGTGTGGTAAGTAGCTTGCTTACCAACCCACATGGTTCTGGGTTCAGTCCCACCTTAGACAAGTGTCTTCTACTATAGCCTCGGGTCGACCACAGCCTTGTGAGTGGATTTGGTAGACGGAAACTGAAAGAAGCCCGTCGTATATATGTATATGTGTGTGTGTGTGTTTGTGTGTGTTTGTGTGTCTGTGTTTGTCCCCCCAAAATCGCTTGACAACCGATGCTGGCGTGTTTACGTCCCTGTAACTTAGCGGTTCAGCAAAAGAGACCGATAGAACAAGTACTAGGCTTACAAAGAATAAGTCTAGGGGTCGATTTGCTCGACTAAAGGCGGTGCTCCAGCATGGTCGCAGTCAAATGACTGAAACAAGTAAAAGAGTAAAGAGTAAAGAGTAATGTGCTGACGGAAAGTATAATTATTGAGCTACCCAAGCAATACGCTGACAGGAAATAATTTTACAGAACAGCACAAGTGATGTGCTGACGTTACAATAACCAAACAACCCAGATAATAATGCAGAAAATATTTTTATCAAATTATTTTAACTGACAATAAATTTAATTATAAAACTACACAAGTGAGATGTTTTTTATCGAGGTACTTAAATATTGTGGTAATAATCCTTCCTACAATAGGCACAAACCCTGAAATTTTGGGGAACCTCCAAGGGTCATGCGAACCCCATTTGAGAACCACTGATGTATACAGAAGATTCTGTACTTCCAGGAGAGGGCGATGTATTGAGTTGTCAGATAAATTCGTTCGTTTCTTTTCAGTGTTATATAATCGGTTTTGAAATTTGAATAAATTTTATCTCTTTCCAGACATACGACAGTGGAGAGCCAAGTCGAATACAATGAGTATTGTGCACAGTTGATTGTCTTCGCTTTCAGTCAAGGCTCCAAAGCTGCCCAAGCAATTCCAGACATTTGTGCTGTGTATGGAAAAGATGCTATTCCTGAAAGAACTGCACAGACATGGAGGGAAAAACTCGACCTCGCGAACCCTCCGCGTTCCGACAGACCCACACGGTTCATTCAGCAGATTGAATGCTTTCCTGAAACTGCTACTCGTTACCTTTACTCGATGGGTAAGGTCCAAAATTTGGTGCATGGATGCCAAAAGCTCTGAACGAAAAAGACAAATACCGAACCTAGAAAATTCTTCTGATACAGCGCCTAACCTTTTAATATCGCTCTACGACAGTCTGCGAGGCGTTTTGCCTCACAACGACGTGGAGCTGAAGAGATGGCTCGATGAATTCTTTGAGCCAAGATCCGGTGATTTTTGCCGCGACGGCATTGACAAGATGGAAGAACTTTGGCAAGGATGAGGATGGCGAATATATTATTTAGTGATTTGTTACAACTGTTGATGAATAAAGGGAATATAAAGGAACGAACTTATGCGACAACCCAATATTTAGTAAAGCATTTTTTAGAATTCTATTTTTTAGAATCATTATGCCAGTATTAATGTGGAGGCGCATGGCTTAGTGGTTAGGGTGTCAGTACCATGATCGTAAGATTGTGGTTTCGATTCCTGGACCGGACGATGCGTTGTGTTCTTGGGCAAAACACTTCATTTCACGTTGCTCCAGTCCTCTCAGTTGGCAAAAATGAGTAACGCTGCGATGGACTAGCGTCCCGTCCAGCTGGGGAACACATACGCCATAGAAACTGGGCCCATGAGCCTGGCTAGGCTTTAAAAGGGCGCATTTATTATTATTTATTATATATATATATGTGTGTGTGTGTGTGTGTGTGTGTGTGTGTGTGTGTGGAGGTGTGTGACTTAGTGGTTAGAGTATCAGCACCATGATCGTAAGATTGTGGTTTCGATTCCTGGACCGGACGACGCGTTGTGTTCTTGAGCAAAACACTTAATTTCACGTTGCTCCAGTCCACTCAGCTGGCAAAAATGAGTAACGCTGCGATGGACTGGCGTCCCGTCCAGCTGGACAACACATACGTCATTGAAACCGGGAAACCGGGCCCATGAGCCTGGCTAGGCTTTAAAAGGGCACATTTATTTGTGGAGGCATGTGGCTTAGTGGTTAGGCATGATCGTAAGATTGTGGTTTCGATTTCTGGACCGGGCGACGTGTTGTGTTCTTGAGCAAAACACTTCATTTCACGTTGTTCCAGTCCACTCAGCTGACAAAAATGAGTAACGCTGCGATGGACTGGCATCCCATCCAGCTGGGGAACACATACGCCATAGAAACCGGCAAACCGGGCCCATGAACCTGGCTAGGCTATAAAAAGGGCGCATTTATTTTATTTATGCCAGTATTAATAACACATGCACTGGTTCAGTTCTACGCTTTTATTATTAGTCGATTGGTTATAGATTCGACTAATGTATCCTTTCTTATTTTGGCACAAGGCCTGCAAAACTGAGAACTGGGGAAATCAATTACATAAAATACAGTAGCTGATAGTTATTTTATCGACCCAGAATGGATAAAATGTAAAGTCGAATTCACCAGAGTTTGAACTCAGAACGTAAAGAAGAACGAAATGTCACTAAGTATTTTTGTTCGATGCACTAAAGATCCTGCCACCTGCACTAAAAATCCCGCCTCAATGGTTTTAATTTACCAATACATTAGAGACATCAAGGCGAGCTGGCAGTATTGTTTGCGCACCGGATAAAATGCTTGGCGGCATTTCTTCTGTCTTCATGTTTTGAGTTCAAATTCCGCCGAAGTCGACTTTGCTTTTCATCTCTTCGGGGGTCGATAAAATAGGTTTCAGTTAAACACTGGTGGTGGTGGTGGTGGGGTCAGGACTTGTACCAAAATTTAAAAGCAATACATTACAGACGCCGTGCCTTCGTGAAATTCAACAAC
>NW_021826442.1:0-12977 GCF_006345805.1 Octopus sinensis | reverse complement strand
CGTCAACACTCAGTACCGCCAATGAAATTCGTTCCTTCAGGCTCCGGGCGAGTAAGTTTATTCACTTACGAGATCGATATTAATAGACTAGCTATCGTTGGAAAACTATAAAAATTTTGTTCGGAATAAACTTCTTTATATCTTAATTTTTGTTCTTTTATGATTGCAATCGAAAATAGACAACTATTTGCTATTTCAAAAAAAAAAGAATTTGAATTACTTTTCCATATTTTCATTTTTGTTTAAATAAAATGAAATCGAAACTAAAATACACTCCATAAAGATTAAACGCGAAATTGACTAAATTGTTAACAAAAAGCGTCATTTAAACATTTAAAAAAATTAACAATTCAAACAATAAACGAATCTATTCTTAAGCAAATATTTTCATTATTCCTGTACGATTTTAAAGCAGATTTTGTAGTAAGCTATTTATTAATTTATAAAATTATCAAATTAACGAAAAAATCGTCCTGCACAGTATTTGTCTTTATAGATTTCTCTATTTGGACAATAAAATTTTATAATTATTTTACTTCGGATCGCTATTTCCTGGTATCTCTATTACTGTAACAATTAATATAAACAAACACAAATTGACCTTATTTTGATAAGCATTATATGACTTTTGGTTGCCCTACTGTCCACTGAAACATATTCGTTGACATCCGTCTTATCATTAATATTCAGTGTTGAAATCAGTTGCAACCCTTGTGGTATTTAGTGCCCAGTCCATCCAATGTCATCACACACATAATGACATGAACTTTACACTGATGCGTCAGCCCTGACTTGTTTGCAAGGAGGTCATATTTCCTCCTTTTCTTCTTTTTCCATTGTCTGCAAATAATCTAGGCACGTGATGCCTACCTTTACAATAACAATTTCCCCGGTGACCTTATCATGAACAACAATCTCGGGTTTGTTGAGGTGAATAACAATCGAGGTGGGTATGTTCGAAGGCTTAGGACTTAGGCAATTAATTAGTTAATTACTATTTTCTAATTTGGTTTGCTAATCTCTTTTGATATTAATTAGAATTTTATTATTGAAAATCATTAATATTAAAATAATTCCCCAGAAGTGAGACACTATTGCCTACTGCAAGCTAGAAATTTGTTTTTTTCAACCGAGGGAGCACTGTGTAATTATTTTATGTCACAGTCCGAATAAAATACACGCCGAATAATTACATTCTTTAATTTTACTGAAATTAAAAATTTACACAACAAAATGTTTAATTATTATTAAAAATATGATTTTTAATGTAAAATTCATTAACCTTTTTTACTAATTTATATAAACAAAACCAACACACTCAATTTACGCAGTTAACTTATACGTTTGAATATTGTTATTCCATTTTAGGTTATCCTAATAAAATTTTCATATAAAATTTATCGTTAATTTAAATAAAAAATTATTTTTATTATGGATTTATGAAAATTAATCAATTTTAGCTATTCGAGAAATATGAATTCCGTGTAACCGCTCACCGTCCTCCTTTTCGATAACATAGAGATCATTTCTTCTCTCGACACATATACTTATTAACATCAAGTCCATCGTACAGCGGATACTGCCGAACATTGGCATCGTTGTCCTGTCTAAAAATTAATTTGACGCTTGAGACCTTAAAAGCACAGTCGTTCCGACATTGATATTTTCTTCGTCGTATCTCCATTTTCTTTTTTCAATCATTTTTTCGCCAGCAATAATTAAGTTTTCTAATGCACTTTCTCGTGCCTCTGATAATCCAGTTGAATCATAGGCTAAAAGTTGCTCCATTCCCCCTTCATCAATCCTTCCAGGATTTTCAACACCCATGAATATATAAAAAGGGATTTTTTTGTCAAAGAATGAATGCTGTTATTGTAATCATACACGATGTCCTTTATGCATTCGCGATATCGTCCAAAACAATTTTGAGAAGAACTTGCCGACGATATCCAGCGTTTTATGCTTTGATTAAATCTACAAATCGATTTTAAATCATTAACCTTTCGACTTGCCCTTGTACCCAAGGAGCACGAGGCCTCCCACGTACATGTTTTATACCATATTTCGTACATAGAGCATCCATTTGCGAATTGCAAAATTCATACCCAGCTAAAGCCATCATTCAATTCATACCCAGCTAAAGCCATCATTCAACGCCGAATATCTTCTGAGGTCAATTAAATCCGCAATGTATCTGTCCCTACATCTCCTTTAAGCCCATTTTTTCAAAAATATGTTTTTCCATTTTCAAAATGGAAATTCTTTCCCAATTTTGTGAGCCTGTATCGCTCATTCCGCTCGATTGACGATGTATCAAAGTTGGAGTCTTTCATTTCTTTGATTTTGTCCAGTGTTTCCTTAAATAATCTCACTACACGCATGTTTCACGCTTTTTTAAATAAAAAATAATAATGTGATTCTACTAAAATAAATAATCAATTATTGATTTTTTTCATACTAATTTTAGATTTCTAATTTTTTCAGCCATTTGTGACAAGTGTAGATTATTCGGCGTGTATTTTATTCGGACTGTCACATTTTATAATATGCAAAAAAACCGTTGGTCACTTGGCAACTCAGTGTTGGAAGATGTTCAACAGAAACTATTTCAGAAGACATAACAAAGTCGTGAAATGTATTATTTGCAACCCAAAGTATAAAATCAGCAAAGTTAAAAAATAAAAGAAAACTCAGCCCGATCAACCATATTCTACACAAAATGTTAAAATAAATGTCAATTCTTCAAGTGCATCTTAGTACAAATTCGCTCATTTAAGTGTACAATGTTACTCAGTCCACGTCCTAGGTACCCGCAAGAAAGTATTCTCTTTCTTTATTGTTTGCCAACACGTGGACGTAATTCTCTTGAAGTAATCTTCGGACAATAAAGTCATCGTACCCATTTGGCTCGAATTCCATCAAGCCAACGTAGTAGTTCAGCAATGAGATCGCGCACTTGTTCAATGCATAAAATAAGTTCCGTGCATTGAGGCCAGTTTTGCATAACATTACTGTCCTACTACGCACACCCTTGACTTCACATTTCCTCGTTTTGGGTGTGGACTCTCAAACACACAAAGATACTCATACTTTTTCTGTTCCTCCAAGACTTTGACAAGGTCACCACACACAAGGATGTTAGTCGCCGACTTGCTATAGTTGAGCTCCACGCTTTCATAAAACCTTCCAAGACTTTGCCCATCGAGTGGAGGATCTCTGAAGGCCGTGCGAACAGTTTAATGTAGTCTATGAACATGAAATCGTTGATGCTAAAACACTATTCATCGTGTTCGATCGACATTTTATCGAATTGGGCAGTGAGGACTCTACTCAGCGGTTCTAGGCTAAGGACAAACAACAACGAAGACATGTTGTCGCCAAATAATATGCCCCTTTCTAGCTTAATTTAGAATATTTCGCATTTGTTGTAGTATAGATGCACACTTCACCTGTCAATCAAATATTCATCTATTGCTATTGAAATCGAATTAGCCAATTTAATGGCAGTAACTTGTTGAATAAATAAATTCGAATATGAATATTTAGAGCAGGTTCCAGAAGCGGACAACGAGGAGAGATAGCAAGGCAAGATCTGCACAAGAACGAACCTTAATATTTCCAAAGCGTAGTGGGAGCGCAGCACGAGAACGTCCCACCTTAGTAAACAAGGTGTTCAGAAGAAAGTGTAACGACAAAGCAATAGCGACATCCAAGGACAAAAGTTCTTGATGTAAATGATAATAAGATAGATTGACAGGTGGCATGTAGCCACCATGGGATGGGTAGCTCGTGTGGGACGCGACATATTACCCAAACAGTCCCATCAACGTCACCTTGAAACAGTTTACTTCGGACGGCCCGCATCATCCGCCTCGTGCGAAGTAGCCCCTGACTCCACGTTTTCTTGTTTGAAAGGTATGGGATCACCAGTTGATCAGTTCAAGTCAAAATCATAATAAACAAAACAGGCACAGACGTCTATAATCCGCTGGCACTAGGGAACCTTTTGGGTATCACGCGATCGGATAGAACTGGAACCTAAACTAGCGAAAGCAGAAAAAACTTAAACAAAGCCTCGGGAGAATCGGACGACAAAGCCTGATAAAGAGTAGCATTTTTGCGACTGATAGTCTCGCTGACTTTACGATTCTTACCAGAACATGCGAAGAGAACTGAAAAGAAAAAAAGAAGGCAAAAATGACTCAGTACCTAAGCACTGGAAGAAGGAATCTCGGCCGCGGGATGAACGGAACAAGGTTAATGGAAAGCACAAGACATCCTTGGCACGTCACCGTAAGAACAAAAAACTGTGTAATTTGTATGTTTAACAAACAGTTTTAGTGTTTTTTTGTTTAGTTATAACGTTAAATTTTTGTGTTGACATTTCTAGTTTTTAGGTTAATAAAACTATATTTTTAGGTTACGAGCCAGGAAAAGGGGTCTTGGCTTGCTTCTTCAATGCACGCAACAATAATTTAGAGCTAAAGTGTCGATTGAAGCACTGAAGAAGGATGGACCACCAATTCCTGGGCATTCTGGAAGCTTTCCCAACACTTGGGAAAGATCGAATTTTAACCAGTTTTCTCGGGTCGGGTACTCAGTCCTTTTTGCAATGGCAAGAACGATGTTTTGTCTTCGGAGGTCTGCCTCTCCGATGGGGTTTTCCATTTTGCTCTAGGTATATTTTTATTAATAGGGAAACATTTTTATTGATTTAAACAAATAAAAATTTTCCTAAAAAGTCAATTTATTGACCGCAAAATTTTAAAAATTGACCTAAGAAATCTTAACCTTTATTAAAAGATCTTCGGTCCCAAGACACTCCGCTTCCTTCGCTCGCTCGGTCGACGGATTTCAAGGACTAGTCACGATCCAAGAGTTTTCTTGGCTCCTGGAACGTCTGTCGATTGCTGTGATCCGAGGGAACGTCTTCGCCATTCGCGCGGCTGGTCGGGTGTCTCGTGAGGCCTTTAACTAACTTAGCTATCTGTAATTTTTGTCTTGTTTGTATAAATTAAATTTATGAAAAAAAAAAAAAAAAAAAAAAATTAACTAAGTAATTTTGCTAACTAAGTCCAGAGCCTTCGAAGTGAGCAGAAGGTGGCACTCCACGCACCTCCTCCCCTTCTTCCTCCTCTTCTCTGGCACTGTAGACCTTCGAGAAGGTGCAGTCCAGCGCCTCTTGCTGACTAAACGTCAGGAAAGGGGTGGATCGGCGAGCATCAAACGAGATACTTTCCAGAGTCCTCTTAAGAACAGTTGACTGTATATAAGCCTGTAGAGACTTATCTACATCCAACTTTCTTAAGTACCGCTTGTGGTATTTGGTGACCAGTCCATCCCATGTCATCACACACGGGATGACATGGACTTTGCACTGGTGCATCAGTCCTAGCTCGTTTGCAAGGAGGTCATACTTCCTCCTTTTCTCCACTTCCACTATCTGCAAACGGTCTAGGCACGTGATGCCCACCTCCACGATAACAATCTCCCCGGTGACCTTATCGTGGACCACAATGTCGGGTCTGTTGTGCTGGACAACAATCGAGGTGCGTATGGGGTATCCACCTTAATGCACACCCGCGAGTTCTCACACACCAATTGAACTCGATGGGTTCGCAACTTTCTGGACCGCCTCAAGCTATACTTATTGCAGAGCAAAAGATGGAGGGACCTCACCACCTCGTTATGCCTCCATGTGTAATCATGGTAAAGCATACTCCCGCACTTCGTGGCTAAATGGTCAACGGTCATTGCCTTACTCTTACAGTGGTTACACTGTTTCCGTTGACCATTAAAAAAGTTTCTATCCTGCAAATATGAGAACAACCCTTCTGATCGGGGAGAGTTATTCCCATATTTCAGCCACGTTGATGACGACGATACGTCAATGTGCGGGTTGTCCAGGCTGCTAAAGAGAGTCTTGTGAAGGACTTTTAAGTTGATCTTTTTAATTAGAGACTCCTTTGAAGTTTGATCAACTCCTTCACATTAACTTGGGTAGCACCCAGACCATACTTAGCCGACACATAGCCTTTTATGGTCCCTAGGGGTGTACCACGCGCTTTTTTAGCAGCAAGGATGGCAGCCTTCCTTGGAATACACTCGACCCACTCCACAAGGTGACCTAAGAAATATAATTTACAACTTTATTGTCATATATAAATTCTCTTATGAAAATTTAAAGTAATTTTATACATCGTTTATCGAGTTATTAACAATAGATTAAAATTTCTATCCTTTGTTAAGATTTTGTTTAGAATCGAAAATGATCGTTCCACTGCGCACGATGTAGCCTGACATTTTATCGATAAATAATCCGAACGTCTGTCTGTGTGTGCACACCAACTCAAATTGGCACTACGATGTCCTCGACTTACATGATGAGGTCCTTAAAACCTTCCCGCCAAAAAAAAAATAAAAAAATTTTCTGCATTTTGGTTAAAATGAACAACTACGATGTCCTCGACTTACATGATGAAGTCCTTAAAACCTTCCCCCCAAAAAAAAGTTAAAAAAAATTTCTGCATTTTGGTTAAAATGAACAACTACGATGTCCTCGACTTACATGATGAAGTCCTTAAAACCTTCCCCCCAAAAAAAATTAAAAAAAAAATTTCTGCATTTTGGTTAAAATGAACAACTACGATGTCCTCGACTTACATGATGAAGTCCTTAAAACCTTCCCCCCAAAAAAATTAAAAAAACATTTTCAGCATTTTGGTTAAAATGAACAACTACGATGTCCTCGACTTACATGATGAGGTCCTTAAAACCTTCCCTCAAAAAAAATTAAAAAAAAATTTCAGCATTTTGGTTAAAATGAACAACTACGATGTCCTCGACTTACATGATGAGGTCCTAAAACTTCCCCCCAAAAAAAATTAAAAAAAAATTTTCTGCATTTTGGTTAAATGAAAATGAACAACTACGATGTCCTACGATGTCCGGATTGAATTTTTAAACTCCTTAGATCCCTCTGGAATGCCGAATCATCTTTTAAGGTTAAAGATAGGCGTTCCAGTGGTTTTATTACGAAATCTTGCGCCACCTAAATTATGCAACGGTACGAGGTTAGTTATCAAAAATTGATGGCTAACGTAATAGAGAGGCGACGATATTAACAGGTAAGTATTGAGGTGATGATGTTTATATTCCACGAATTCCGATAATTTCTGATGAATTACCATTTAGATTTAAAAGGCTGCAATTTCCTTTGAGGATGAGTTTTTGCAATGACAATAAACAAGGCCCAGGGACAGTCATTAAAGGTAGTTGGGTTATTTTTAGAGAGTGAGTGCTTTTCACATGGACAGCTGTATGTGGGATGCTCGAGGGTAGGCAGAAGAGAAAATTTATTCATATATGCCAAGGAAGGACGGACGACAAAACATCGTTTATCAACAGGCGATAGAATAGGGTACATTAACCAGGTAGTTTTATACATCTACATAAACTTAGTTTTATACATCCCAATAGGCGGAGACAAGTGAGGCGGTCCAGGACAGGGGAAGAGGTCTTCGGGGGTGAAGGAACGGTATGTTTCAAAAATCAGTGGATGATGACCTGAGCGAATCTGAGCAAGCTGGACACGGAGATATCTGCCGAGTGATTGCTCTGAGGAGTGGACCGGCGGGGGGGAGAGTTGAGAAGTTTGTTGTTTTTGAGCATCCTGATAGCACGAGTGGAGATGTGGTCATGGATTAGTTTATTCGCAGTTTTCCCATTGTTGGTTGAGAGTATTTTTGATAGACATCTACATTGATCGGCCAGAGTAGAAATGATGTGTCTTTTGTTTTCTGGAATAGAGGAGGAAATTATTATTTAATTTTATTAGGATAATTATTATTTGCAATTTTTATTTTTCGCTAAGTACAAAAATATGAAATTTAAAATAAAATCATTTTTTGGAATGTTTCATTTATAGATTTGTGGAAAATCGATTAATAATATATTTTATTGTGGTGGTAACGAAATTAGTGACGGTTTATGCATATGCAATGTGCAAATAAATGATTATAAATATCTCGAATTTAGCAATTATAACAAAAAATTACCAATAGATTGTATAATGAATGTTACTGTATATATTTTTGTTGCACAATAAATGAAATAATGCGTCAAGACTGTATTTAAGCACGTATTCGTTGATTAACTAAATGAAAAAAGATCCCAAAAAGTTTCTTATATTTTAATTTTTTGTATTTTTTTAAAAAGTACAAATATGCTTTAAAAATATTATGAACTAAAAATAATGTTAAAATTTAAACAAATTAAATGTTTCGTAGCATTAGTTTTTTATTCTTGTGGTTGCTTGTCCTCACAATTTTTTGTTTAAAAAATATAATTATTTTTTTGATTTTTGATGATTAAATTAAATATTAGAATGGAGAGCAAAGATCAAACTGACCGTCCAATCCACCCACAACTATGTAAGGCACAATGCGGTTTTTATGGTTCTGAAGCCAATCTTGGCTACTGTTCAAAATGCCACAGAGATTTATTTCCTGAACGTGAAAAAGATACAACATGTATGACATCACAATAGCTACGTCACTAAAAGAGGTCATACCAGCTACTTCAGTGGTTGAAGAGCCAGTTTGTCCCGTCGTTACTGAATGTGAGAAACTCGAGGACAAGCCTGTTGAAAACCCTCCTCGTACAAAATTGTTTATTAGTTCTCTCAGAAACCAAAAAACCAAAAAGAAGATGCTTGCTATGTAAAGTTAAGTTGTCGATTACTGGTGAGTGTAATTAACGAGATATGTTGCAGCTTTTAGTTGCCGGTGCGGAGGATTTTACTGTGATTATCATCGATTCAGTGACCGACATGATTGTACCTTTGATTACCGCGCAATGGCCTCGGAGGAAATCCGTAAAAACAACCCCGTTGTTAAGGGGGACAAATTTAAAAGATTGTGACTCTCATGAAACTTGTTTGTTTTATCTTATATTCTTTTATTGACCTTCTTTTTTATCGTTTAGTTGTGCAAATGGATGTTTTATCTTTGTTTTGGTTAAGCTTAATCTTGATAAAATATGATTCATTCTTTAAATGTTAACTCTCTTAATGATTTTTTAATAAAAAATGTGTAATTGGAACTGTGGGTGAAGTGCACAGATGTTATGAAGTTCAACCTGGCTCATTTGAGATAAAAATTCTTATATAAATGAAGAATTATTTGACACGTTTTACCAACTTGAGTTAGACCAGATATTTTGAAGTGACGGTGGATATCTGGTCAATATTGAAGTTTCTTCATTGAGTCGATTATTTGTATTGGGTTTAAATGATATTTGAATAGTTTTTAGAATTCAATATTTTTAAGCTTAAAATTTGATATTTCCTGATTATCTGGATAAAAAGATTATTGTTACAAAATTGTTCATAATCTTTGAATACCCTAAATATTATTTGGACAAAAATGTTTGAAGTTCAATTTGTAAATAAAACTAGAAGTAATCCAAAAAAGATGAGGTATTCGTTCTTAGTTCGATTCTGTTAGTTTTAGACGTTCTATACATGGAAATCAAAAAGCTACTTAAATAAATAAACAAAATAAATGTGGAAAGGATCGATGAAACTTTCTATATCAAATTTTTGTTTAAAAGCTTTTGCTAGACAATCGTTCTATACAACTAAGTAACGAAGAATATTTTTAAAATCTGCTATTTCATTTTTATTGTAGTGTGGCTGGTTAAACGCTAGAAAACTGACATCCCATCCGGAGATTCATTTTATCTAAAGTCCGTATGTGATGAGATCTTCATGATGACGTTACTCGTCAAACCCGATTGGAGCTTTCAGCGGAGGCAGCTGTTGGAGTTGAACCCGAGATCTGTCAGATGTCTTCAATACTTTAATTATCAATTAATTCTGTTTCAAAAAGTTTGGATTGTTTAGATACTACCATTTTGCGATACATTCCAGAAATGACCAAAAAAACCCCATAGAAGTTTTGTCAATAACTCAGAATTTCTAAAAAATAGACAAATAGATAAAAATTAAGTAATATTAAAATGAATTATTTTTAATTCAAATATTTAATTTTGTTGTGCTGTTTATTTTACGGATGTCTTTGCGTGAAGCTGATCTGGATTCATTAAAGAATAACCAAATGCAATCAAAATTTGAAAATTTTTTAGAAGAGGTTAATTTTTTAATTAATATTAGAATGAGTTTACATTCAACTTCAACTATCAAACTCAAAAAGAATTTAATGTAAACTTTGAAAACTTATTTCAAGAACATCTTTGAATTCCTCACATGCTTGCTAAATTCACCCGAAAGAACCCAACTCCACGGGATAATCACATCTGTGCTTACATGTCTCATCAGAGATCCAATGAGCTCCCATCCTTTAGAGAATACAACCTTAATAGACAGATTGATGTGTGAAAATGAATCAATCTCAAAAAGTACTACATACCTTATTTATTTAGTATCAAAACTGAAATGTCTGTATAATTCCTGCCTTCGATCATCCAAGGTGATGAAATCTTTGATGTATAAATAAATATTATTTTTAATAGAGAAAATGTTGATTTTATTGACAAAATCATTAAAATTACAGTGGAATCCCAAAATGAAAAGGTTTTTGATATTTTTATGTGTATTTTCTGTCTTCTTTATTTATTGTGAGTTGTAGTGGATTGCTTTGAAGTTGCTGAGCTATTTGAGTTGCCTGTCGTCATTCCCGCTTAGTAAACTGGGGAATATTTTGCCAAATATTGTTGATTCCTGCAAAAAATCTTCGCAGAATTCAGAAGACGAGTTTATTGACTCACTAAAACTTTTATATAACTCAACACTGTGCAATAATGTGGTACTTTTTAGTTTAAAGGCTAATTTATTAGTGTGAGTCAATCTTGTGTTCAGTTGTCGACTTTATTCGCACTATTTTGTCCACGCATAATGTTTCGGATGACGTAGTTCAATGTTGTGTCAATATATTGACAAATATGCCAATGGGGACTGTTATATCAGAACATCTGGTGGAAGACGCCTCTGACATGAGTAGTAATGTTTACTGTGGTAAGGATATGGTACCTTGTTGTGTCCTCATTGGCTTGTTGTCGACCAAACTAGATTCGGTTTACGGCAATGATTTGGTTTGTTATTTGTGTAATGTGACAGAAAGTTGCATTTTCTGAAGTATTTTTGCCAATTCTACAATGTGTTACTATAGTCTGCAGATCTGGGCGTGTTTTGAGACAGTTCTGTCGAATGAAGGTGATTTGTACTCGAATAATGATAGATACTCCCTTATTTAAGGGACGAGGTGCTTGTCCTCCCCCAGACAGGCACTTCTCTAAGAAACAGGCTGTGTAAGTTAATGCAATGTCCTGATCCCCTCGTGGCACAAGCGTGTGCTCTCTTTATGTTCGTGTTGTGCAACTACTCTGGTATTGAAGGCTGTATAATGTTTGTAGTTGATAGACTTGTCAAATATAGTGGATATGGCAATGCAGCAGGACTAGTCAGTTCTAGTCTTATTGAACATGTGAGTAAAGACAAGAATGAATCTGAATCAGCTTCCGATGTCTCCGAAACTGAGGAATATCGAGAACTTTCTGCGGAGTTTGTTTATTGTTGAACATTTAAGTGTCAACTCTGTCACCGGGCGTTATGAGCCGTTCACTCCAAATGTCATGTGTGATGAAGAAAAGGAGTACCAGGCCGAACAACTTATAACATTGATGGACAAATTGGATCGTCTTGGGGTTATTAAACCAATGAGGATGGATGAAAATAATCAACCCCAACCAGTTGAGCATGTTCTACAGTTGTTGGAACATAAATCGGATATTAATAAATAATTGTAAATATTTTGAGCTTTTTAGATTAGTCTTGATCAGGGGTGTCAAACATGCCGCCCTCTGCATGTATAGGTGCAGCCCCCGAGCCTTTAAAATATAAAATAATTTTAATTATTTTTTTAATTTTTTCAAACTGGTACCAATGCACGATACTACTAAAAGTAAAGATGTCTTTGTAAAACTACAACAAATTCTTTTTGACAATGGATTTGATTTAAGGAAGTTTGTATGTTTGTGCACCGATGGTCCTCCTAATATAACTGGACGACATGCTGGAGTTGCTGCTAAATTGCTAGTTGAAAAAGAAAGTTAAATTCTAACTCGTTATTTGCACATTTCATTGTATTATTCATCAGCAAAATTCGTGTTCTAACATTTAAAAAATACTATTAATCTGTTCACAGAAACAATAAACTATATTAGACGTAATTCACTCAACCACCGCCAATTCAGCAAACTGTCTGTAGATATGGATAATCCGTTCACGACCTTCCTTTTTATTCTCTAGTAAGTTGGTTATCGATTCATAAAAATAGTAAATAACTTTATTTTTTGGAAATGAAAGGTCAAAACACAGAAGAGATGAAAAGTAAATCTTGGATCCAAGATTTGGCCTTTAGGTTGATATCACCACACAATTAAACGACCTTAATTTGGAATTGCAGGGCAAAAACAAGCTAATTATCAGATGATATCAAGTGTTTTATTTTGAAAATAAAATTATGCAAGTTTCGGCTACTTAAATGAAGATTTTGCTCATTTTTCTACTTTTAAAGAGGTCAAAAATAGTGCTGGCGCACATACTGTAATGAATTTTTTACAAGTATGAAAGAAAACTGGATTTGTTGTTAAAGGAATCTCAGAAAAGATTCAATTATTTTTTGTCTTTTGAACAGAAATTTTCATTATTCACAGCAGCATTTGCGTTCGATGCTTTTAATATAGATAAAAGTTTACAAATGGAATTGTTAGAGATCCAATCGGATTCTATACTAAAGGCTAAATATTTGAAGGCTGCAATACCTGCTTTCTTTACCATCTTCTTGAAAAGTTTAGAAACTTTATAAATTTTGCTGCCAAAATAATTGCTATGTTTAGTTCGACATATGTGTGAACAACTTTTTTCAATTATGAAATTAACAAAAATCGTTTATAGA
>NW_021826441.1:0-14473 GCF_006345805.1 Octopus sinensis | reverse complement strand
ATAGATAGATAGATAGATAGATAGATAGATAGATAGATAGATAGATAGATAGATAGTATGATAGATAGATGATAGATAGATAGATAGATAGATAGATAATGTATGTTTGTTTGTTTGTCTGTGTAAATGTAAAGTCAGTTAAAACCATGCACGTATACAATTTTTCTACACTGCATACTAATCTTGATTTGCAAAGCGTGGAAGAAGGAATATTTGGAAAAAGTGATATCGAATTTAATCCTACAATAGTTATATTGCTATTAGAAATGATGAATTTTTTTTTCTATGTGTAGATTTAAAGGTTATACATGTCAGTAAAAATAGACTACCACAGGAAGTCCACTTTATTGTTAATAACGCACACCTTACAATTTCTGGGAAAGATTTTAGATAAATGAAGAAGATTCCGATGGGTGGTAATACTAGCCATATATTAGCGGATTTGTATTTATATTCAGGTGGCTTCATTTACCTAAAGAAGGAAAAATAGCTCAGTGTATGCCGCGGATATAATGATTATGTTTTTATCCTTAACTATGGGTTATTTTTCTGGCATATATATATATATATATATAATATATAATATTATATATATATATACACTAGCAGTATCGCCCGGCGTTGCTCGGGTTTGTAAGGGAAATAACTATATAAGCATTTTTAGAGAGTTACTTCCCTTATATAACCCGAGCAAAAATCATTAAAAATGCGGAAAAAAATAATGGTAATTTTTTTTTAATCGTAGACTCATCGTAGACGCGCGCTAATACCCAGAAGAGCTCGATATGAATGTCGACAATAAGATACCCGCTTTTGGTTAAACTGCACCGCCAAACGTGGGAGTAGTTAGTTATCTAATTCGGAGGAGACAGAGTCTCACACACACAATTTCAATTTTATATATAAAGATATGGTGGATCTCGAAGAATTGGTGACAGTGTAAAAGATTGGTTAATTATTATATTTGGATGTGAGAATGGTTAGTGTACATGCTAAGATCCTGACGAGTATTTATAATAAGGCTGGTAGTTTTAATTTCTACATTGCATTGTTACCTTAGTTGAATAGTAGAATTGCTCTTTGAACGGTGTATAACAGGATTTTGCAGTCATGTCATTAGGACTGGTAGAATTATGAATAAGGTTGGAATGTGTTGGGATAGGGATTATATGTTAAAAACACACAGAAAAACAAGCTAGCAGTAGTAAAAGATTGGTTAAATTTTTCAATCGTTGCTAAGATTACCATGGAAGTATGGAATGATCTGGAGTTTAGAGTTGGGACTGGAATTGTAAAGAGTGTTAGATTATCATCTAAGTAAGCTTTAGTCACACATTAGAAGTATGGGGTTTTGATGGTGGTTCAATGTCGAGTACAATGTCACTTTAGTTAAGTAGTTGTCTTTCACTATAGAGTATAATATCTCTGGAGGCGCAATGGCCCAGTGGTTAGGGCAGCGGACTCGCGGTCATAGGATCGCGGTTTCGATTCCCAGACCGGGCGTTGTGAGTGTTTATTGAGCGAAAACACCTAAAGCTCCACGAGGCTCTGGCTGTACTCTTTCACCACAACTTTCTCTCACTCTTACTTCCTGTTTCTCTTGTACCTGTATTTCAAAGGGCCGGCCTTGTCACTTTCTGTGTCACGCTGAATATCCCCGAGAACTACGTTAAGCAGTCTGTTCCGTTGATTCGGATCAACCGGAACCCTCATCGTCGTAACCGACGGAGTGCTTCCCATCCATAATATCTCTACTATCAGGTAGTTGGGATGGACTTGTCAGTTGACAGATATCGGTTTTAAGGCTTTGGGAGTCACGAGGTTTAGTCTTGAGCATGGCTTCCGTTATTTTCTCTGCTGCACCTGGAGTTTTGTTATACGTAGAATAATTTCGTTTGAATATTTTTGCATTAGTAGTGTTTAAAGTTCAAATTTTATAAGCGTTGGTGTTGACTTAAACTACATATACATTTATAAATTTGTTTATTCTATAATTAACGGTAATTTGTGTTGTTCGCAAGTAAGTACAACGTTGGCTGTTTAATTAATATTATATTATTTACTGTCTTTGTTGTTAGGACGTGTTATTAATTATTTATTTTAATTACAGACGTATACATGTGTGTATATATATTTATATCTATAGCTTTTAATTTAAATCTTATTTGCTTCTTATTTTATTGTCTCTGTTAATAAGCAATTTATTTGGTTAATATATTTAAGAGTATTGAATATATTTCATAGATATTTATCTAAGCTTGTCATTTTCCTTGTACATTGTTCGAGGACGTTGTTTATGAGATATACTGTTCAATATTTTTTTTTTACTAGGCTTGTTACTTTTTGGTGTGATGTCATGATTGTCATTTGATGTAGATTTAGAAATACAGTATTTAGTAGACTATGTTCGGTGTATTGTTTAAGTTATTACCATTCGTCTATTTTGATGTTGATATTTGTAGTAATAAGCTTGTGGATTCCTACGATCATAACACTGTTAACACCTCCGGATTGAATGACACTGTTCAGGTGTCGAAAGTGTAATGATATCCATTTGGCAACTGATGATCGGTGTACGCATTTTGTGAATCCTTTATATTTTTGTTCTTTTATTCCAAGATGTCTTTCATTTTGGTAAAGCGGGAAAAGTTTGTGGATTCATATTTTGTGTGGCTCACTTACATTGATAAACGTGTGCCAGAAAAGCCCCTTCATGGCAAATACTGGGCTAAACTAAACGCAAAAGAAATACGCAGAGAAAAATCCCAGCATTGTTTGAGAAGCTCAGGACTCAAACCATAGACTGAAGGATTTTTAACTACGGTACAAGACCAAAACCTCCCCACCAGAAATTACCATAAACATATAATGAAAAGAAACATAAAAAGTAACTGCAGAATATGTGGAGCTTGACAAGAAACAATAAATTATATTATCTCTGGCTGCCCAGTCCTGGCTAAGAAGGAATATATTCACAGATACGGCATATTTGGGACCTACATACGCTGGAGGCTATTCCAACACTGGAACAACAACAGAAAAACGAAGGTATAATGGTCACAGAAAACGAGGAAGCAACCATACGATGGGATATGCCAATACACACAAATATAGAAATTAAGGCCAACGGACCAGATATAGTTGTCAAGATCATGAAGAACAAATGCTTTCTAATTGAGGTATCAATACCAGCAGATGAGAACGTTTCTCTAAAAGAAATGGAAAAACTTTGAAAATACAAAGACCTGCAAATAGAGGTAACTCGAATGTGGAATCTAAAAACAGAAACAATTCCTATCATAGTGGGCGCATTAGGTATGATTTTTAAAAATTAGACAAATACATAATAAAAACACCATGACTTAGAATATATACAACATATAGAAAGTTGCACAGCACACTTCCCACGCAAAACACTTTGAATACAGTAACCATAAGAGCATCACAGGAATCCACAACACATACATAAGGCACAGAGCTGGGCTCGGTAGGAAGTGAAGGCACGTTATAAAGCTACTGAATAATAATAATGATAGTAATAATAATAATAATAATAATAATAATAATAATAATAATAATAATAACAATAACAATAATAATAATAATAATAATAATAATAATAATAATAATAATAATAATAATAATAATAATAATATAATAATCGTTTCTAATGAAGTTCTGAAATCTAAGGAGCAGAGAAGTAGTCGATTACATCGATTTCAGAGATTCAATGGTATTTAATTTATCGACCCCGAAAGAATGAAAGGCAAGGTCGACCTCCATGGAATTTTATAATAATAATAATAATAATAATAATAATAATAATAATAATGTGATGATGATGATGATGATGATGATTATAATAATAATAATAATAATAATAATAATAATGATAATGAAAATAATAATAATAATAATAATAATATAATAATAATAATAATAATAATAATAATATTAATAATAATAACAACAACAACAATAATAATAATAATAATAACGTTTCAAAATTTTGCCACGAGGGTAGCTGTTTTGGGAGTAGATGTGTTAGTTCCATTGACCCCAGTGTTTCACCGGTACTTAATTTATCGACCTCGAGAAGATGAAACTCAAAGTAGACCTCAGTGGAATTTGAACTGGGAACGTAGCGACGGGCGATATACCGCTAAGCATCCTGCCCAGCGTGCTAACAATTCTGCCAGCTCGCCGGCTTAACAACAACAAGAACAAGAACAGCAATAATAATAATAATATTAATAATAATAATATTGATAATAATAATAATTATAATAGAATAGTGGTGTCCCAGCATGGCCGCGACCTTCGGGCTAAAGCATTTTTAAGGATTTAAGGATTTCGTAATAATAATACTAATAATAATAATGCTAAAACTACTACTACTACTACTACTAGTAGTAGTAGTAGTAGTAGTAGTAGTAGTAGTAGTAGTAGTGTGGTTTGCAGAAAATGATCCACTTGGATCGCAATAGAAAATCAGTATCCAGTCAAATTGGCGAATGAAGTTTTATTCTAACTTGGAAGTTCTTTTTCGTTTTGGTTAATTTTTTAAACTTCTGTTTTAAAAAATTAAACAAAAAAAAAGCGATTAAAGACTTGAAATCTCTTTTGTAATTTTTATAATTATTAAAAGTCTCGAGTTTCGTTTTATTTATTTAGATTTTCACAGATTTATTTTCTAACATTTTCTAAAATTTATTTTCAAATTTTATACGATTCTATCTTTATTTTTCAAGTTTTATGTTTTAAAAATATTTTCCTGAATTATCATTTTCTCCTGTCTTTATTATTATCGATAATTTTTATTCATTTGTTCATGATCTTGTATCATATTCATATTTCTCTGTATGTAAGTCAGTGTGTTTGTTTATGTGTGTGTATCTCAATAAGTATGTATGCAGCTAATACAAGTATATACATGTGTGTGTGTGTGTGCATGTGTCTGTGTGTGTATTTGTAACTATATATGTGTATATATGTATGTATATATGTATGTATGTATACATATATATGTGTGTGTATATATATATGTGAATATATATATGTGTATATATATATGAATGTGTACATATATATATACATGTGGCGTGTGCGTGTGCGTTTGTATTTGTATCTATATATATATATATATGTATACAAATATATGCATGTATATATATATAAATACATATAAATGCATATATATATATATATATATATATATATTATATATATATATATAATATATATATATATATACATACATATATAGATATAAATACATACTTAAATATATATATGTGTGTTTGTATGTATGTGTATGAGTGTGTGCATGTGTGTCTGCGTACATGTGTGTGTGTGTGTTGAATGTGTGCTAATATGTATGCTTCGTGCAAGTATAACCTGGCCTGCGTGAACAGTGTTATGAAGCGGAAGTATAAATACGTTTGAAGTAATCTTTTGTGGCGTAAATAAAAAAAAAATATAAATGACACATGTGTATATCTATATACATATGCATGCATATATATATATTGTGTGTGTGTGTGTGTGTGTACAAACGCACACATATACATACATATATAAACGAACTCACCGAGAGATATGCGTACATATATACACCTACAGTGAAGTGTGTATTTTTCAACTAGCGTTTCTATATACGCGTGTGAATAGGTAGGTAGATATATACGTAGATCGATAGGTACATTTGTACTTATTTAAGTACTTACACACAAACACACGCACCATATATATGTGTTTGTATATATATATATATATATATATATATATATATTCATGCTTATATCTGTAATGTATGTCTCATATGTATATATGTATACTATAAAATATATATATTTGTATATATATATATATCTTAGATATGTATCTAAGTGTGTGTTCTTATGTATTAATTTGTGTATATACTCACACAACACACAAATGTATATTTATGTATGTATGTATGTATCTACGTATGAGTGTATATGCCAGTGTGTAGGTGGTTGTGGGGTTGTAGCTATAACACGCAGTTACAGTCGTTAATGGTGGCGGCGCTTGGTTACTCGTGTTTGTGTAGTAATCGCTTCATTGCCTAATAAGCTAATTGCCGGCAGACATTTTTGGTCGCATTTTTTCTTCTTTTCCCTCGTCTTTCGTCTTTTTAATTAAGATTATAATTATCAAACTAAAGAAAAGCTTTTCTTTTCTTAAAGTTCGTTCTAATGATTTGGTTCTGATAAGTTTTTGTTAATTAAAAAGTATACAAGAACTAATTTTATTTGGGTACTTTTTTTTGTATTTCTTAATTTTCTTGGGTTTTATTATTGTTAAAAATTATAAGTTTTAAACTATAGAATATTCCATTTCGGTTTTCTTTTCCTTCTCAATATTAATCGTGTTTTATAAGTTTTTTTTTAGGTATATTTTTTGTTATGTTTGTGTATCTGTGCGTTTGCGTGTGTGTGTCTGTGTGTGTGTGTGTATTTGCCTCAGTTTCCTGAAAAAAATTCAAATCGTTTAAAAAAATGCCAGAGTTTTACAGAATGTTCCACGACCCAGTATATGCGATGCCAATAAGATTTATGCATAGTATATATGTAATTACCTTGACGTCACATATGCGATTAGATGATACGACCTATTTTCTTTATGGTATTACTTTAGCATGAATGATTCGCTAGACATTCTTAAGTATACTAACAGTTCTGGTATAAGACATAGGGGTGCAGACTAGTGTTTCTGCGTTTCTTCAGGACATTCGAAATGGTTGGAAATAAAAGGAACAATGTTACATTGTGATAAAAGCAAACCTCACTGGAATCACGTTACAGAAATCACACCGCTGAAAGCAACAGACAAAAGGATACATCACCCTTTTGTTACCTAATTTCGGCTAACTCACAAACTGTATATTAATCTATTCATATACTAAATTTTCTTTCTCACAGCTTTGCTTGACAATAAAATCTAGTAGATAAGCCATTCACCAAGGTACCTCGCAGCAGAACCGAACCGAAATCAAAGCGTTACAAAGTGGAATACACGAACTCACAGTTATGTGCGAAGAAACTACCATGTATCAAGCACACTAGGCTATATGTGATCGAAATATAATATTGTAAGCAGTATGTAGAAAAGACTTGGAATTTATTTCATTGATACTTATTGAAGGAATTTGTAGATTAATTTTGGACGTAATTGTACACATGCGATTTACACAAACTTCATATGAATCACATACGAACAAACACACATACCCATGCATATATATTATATATATATATATCTTCACATATATACATGATAATATATATATGTATATATATGCATATATATATATATATATATTATATATATATTCATGCTTATATCTGTAATGTATGTCTCATATGTATATATGTATACTATAAAATATATATATTTGTATATATATATATATCTTAGATATGTATCTAAGTGTGTGTTCTTATGTATTAATTTGTGTATATACTCACACAACACACAAATGTATATTTATGTATGTATGTATGTATCTACGTATGAGTGTATATGCCAGTGTGTAGGTGGTTGTGGGGTTGTAGCTATAACACGCAGTTACAGTCGTTAATGGTGGCGGCGCTTGGTTACTCGTGTTTGTGTAGTAATCGCTTCATTGCCTAATAAGCTAATTGCCGGCAGACATTTTTGGTCGCATTTTTTCTTCTTTTCCCTCGTCTTTCGTCTTTTTAATTAAGATTATAATTATCAAACTAAAGAAAAGCTTTTCTTTTCTTAAAGTTCGTTCTAATGATTTGGTTCTGATAAGTTTTTGTTAATTAAAAAAGTATACAAAGAACTAATTTTATTTGGGTACTTTTTTTTGTATTTCTTATATTTTCTTGGGTTTTATTATTTGTTAAAAATTATAAGTTTTAAACTATAGAATATTCCATTTCGGTTTTCTTTTCCTTCTCAATATTAATCGTGTTTTATAAGTTTTTTTTTAGGTATATTTTTTGTTATGTTTGTGTATCTGTGCGTTTGCGTGTGTGTGTCTGTGTGTGTGTGTGTATTTGCCTCAGTTTCTGAAAAAAATTCAAATCGTTTAAAAAAATGCCAGAGTTTTACAGAATGTTCCACGACCCAGTATATGCGATGCCAATAAGATTATGCATAGTATATATGTAATTACCTTGACGTCACATATGCGATTAGATGATACGACCTATTTTCTTTATGGTATTACTTTAGCATGAATGATTCGCTAGACATTCTTAAGTATACTAACAGTTCTGGTATAAGACATAGGGGTGCAGACTAGTGTTTCTGCGTTTCTTCAGGACATTCGAAATGGTTGGAAATAAAAGGAACAATGTTACATTGTGATAAAAGCAAACCTCACTGGAATCACGTTACAGAAATCAAACCGCTGAAAGCAACAGACAAAAGGATACATCACCCTTTTGTTACCTAATTTCGGCTAACTCACAAACTGTATATTAATCTATTCATATACTAAATTTCTTTCTCACAGCTTTGCTTGACAATAAAATCTAGTAGATAAGCCATTCACCAAGGTACCTCGCAGCAGAACCGAACCGAAATCAAAGCGTTACAAAGTGGAATACACGAACTCACAGTTATGTGCGAAGAAACTACCATGTATCAAGCACACTAGGCTATATGTGATCGAAATATAATATTGTAAGCAGTATGTAGAAAAGACTTGGAATTTATTTCATTGATACTTATTGAAGGAATTTGTAGATTAATTTTGGACGTAATTGTACACATGCGATTTACACAAACTTCATATGAAATCACATACGAACAAACACACATACCCATGCATATATATATATATATATATATCTTCACATATATACATGATAATATATATATGTATATATATGCATATATATATATATATATATATATATATATATATATATATAGATATAGATGGGCTGGACACGTCGCCCGGCTCACCGATAATCGGTGGACGCACGCAGTTGACGAGTGGTAGTCGCGTGAGCGGAAAAGACCACCCGGAAGACCTCCACGACGGTGGAGTGACGATTTCAAGAGGACGATTGGGATCACGTGGATGAGAAAGGCGCGATCCAGAGAAGAGTAGACAGCGTGCTATGACCACCGGTGTCAAATGGACGCCTGACGGACTGGTCGCTCAAAGTGATCAAAAGTGATATATATATTATATATATATACACACACAGAATTATATATATTTTTCAACGAACGGGAACGTGAAATTCTGAGTAACTAGTTATTGTGATATTTTTGCTGCTTTTTAATAAAGTATATATATATATATATATATAATATATATATATATATATATATATATATACTCTCAGTGACACTCAAAATACATGTAAGACAGACAGTAAATAAATACGACCTATAACGAATTGGTCAGTGAAACGCTTCATCTTAACCGTACACGGTAAAAGGTGCTGCGGAATACACTTCGACCAGGGTCCAAGTGTTTGCAAATCGATAAACACTGAAAGTTTGTGGAATCTCTACAATCTGTAAGCTTAAATTATTAAGTTTGTTTGACAGCCATGGGACTTCTTCGGATCTCCATCCTAAGCATATAATGACTATTTTTGTAAATTTTATGAATGTTTATTGTGATAACTGTCTTCCATTTAAATGCTGCAGATACTGAGCTGCAGCTATGCTGCACTATTTCGAATGGTTTAGTGTAAAAAGACAATTGCTCCTGCAATAAAGCTGATTTAAAGCATTTTATATTTTTCTGGTAAAGGAAAACGATTTATGAGAAAAAAATATTATAGAATACATCTGCACTTCTTGTTATTCAATCTTATTTCTTTATTGTCCACAAGGGGGTAAACATAGAATGGACAAACAAGGACAGACAAAGGGATTAAGTCGATTACATCAGCCCCAGTGCGTAACTGGTACTTAGTTTATCAAGCCCGAAAGGATAAAAGGTAAAGTCGACCTCAGCGGAATTTGAACTCAGAACGTAGCGGCAGGCGAAATATCGATAAGCATTTCGCCCGGCGTGCTAACGTTTCAGCCAGCTCGCCGCCTTTTTGTATTCTTATTTCTTTATTGTCCACAAGGGGGTAAACATAGAATGGACAAACAAGGACAGACAAAGGGATTAAGTCGATTACATCGACCCCAGTGCGTAACTGGTACTTAATTTATCGAGCCCGAAAGAATGAAAGGCAAAGTCGACCTCAGCGGAATTTGAACTCAGAACGTAGCGGCAGACGAAATATCGATAAGCATTTCGCCCGGCGTGCTAACGTTTCTGCCAGCTCGCCGCTTTTCTTGTTGTTCTATCAATCATTGGGAATTCAGACATTAAACTATGGATGGACTGAATAAAAGTTCACCCAAGCTTTGAGGCGATAATACATCCGATTTTATTACGTATATTCATTTTGCTTTGAGCATATATCTAAAATTCTTCGTTTTATCTTTGCAATGAGTCAATTACACTACTGTTACTATATTTTTTTTATTATGGTTAATTTTTACACGAGAATTTCTGCGTCACCTCGGTGTGAAAATCATTACACGTCAATATGGCGCATTTGAACTTTTCACAGTTCTATATATCTTTTGGTTGTACAGGCATGGGCGCTAAGCAACATGGCTTTTAATTGCTGCTCAGAATTTTTTTATTGGAGCTGCGTAGAAATCATAAAACACTGTTCTTTCACATTAGTCTCAGAGCCGTTAGCTTCCTATAATATCACCTCAACAGCTTGGTTAATGTGGAAGAGTTTGCTAACTTCAGAAATCAATTTTCCATAAGTCTAATTCATATTTCATTTTTTTTTTTTCACTTAACGCAATTACGTCTCTGTCAAATTTAATCTTAATTTTGCAGTCATTTAAGATGACCGCTAATTAGTGGCATTTTTTAATCACCATTAATTAAGGAAAAACATGTCTTTTAATTAAAGAATAAATAGAGAGAACATTTTGTTGCATTTCATCTATTTTTCGATATTTTTCTTTGATGTTATATATGATCTTCGTTTTTTTGTCGTTCTGACGACATTGCAATGCGTTCTGTCTTTAGAAACCATTATAAACCATCCTGTCTGATGCAGATACTACGATCTTATCTGATAAATTTTGCTACGTTAGCTTTCTTTCACTGTACTATTTTCTTCGCTGAAAATAATACAATTAAATACACCATTTTCGCATTTCCGTATTCTTCCTACTAAATTGATAAAATTACAAAATGTTCAACTTTCATGAATATTTCCAGTTATTTCAGACATTGTTCTCTTAATGTCATCAATGAAGTTAACAGTGAAATCTGTTCACACATTTTCCTTTATAATTTCAGATTATTGCGATTTTGTTTATTTATTTCTTTCACACGAATTTCACCAGCGTTCTTTGTTATTGCTATTTTCAGAGTTCTATTGTTTATTAAATTACATGTGTTAGTGATGCTATTTTCATTTTCACTTACTGCATCATTTCCTTCTCTGCTGACTCGACGATGTTATATGTGAAATGTTTGTGTATATTTACACACATTTACGTGTCGGTATTATCTGTCTATATATGAACACATGTATATATATACTATTTGTGTATGAACGTATCCATAAGGTCATCTGTATGTGTGTGTTATCTATTTTTAAAGTTTTATTTAAACCCATATGTGATGATATAGCTTCGTTATACAGTTGTGTATCTCGAAACGTGCATTAAATAACATTTCCATCTCGTCTGAATTTCTCTTCGTAATGCAATCGCAATACGCTATATTCTCTTGGACGTTTGGTTAAGTTTAATATCTCTTTATTCTCTTTTACTTGTTTCAGTCATTTGACTGCGGCCATGCTGGAGCACCGCCTTTTTAGTGTCGAGCAAATCGACCCCAGTACTTATTCTAGTACTTATTCTATCGGTCTCATTTGCCGAAGCGCTAAATTACGGGAACGTATACACACCAGCATCGGTTGTCAAGCGATGGTGGGGGGGACAAACATAAACACAGAAACATATGCACACATACACACAGACACACACACACACACACACATATATATATATATATATATATATATATATACGACGCGTTTCTTTCAGTTTCCCTCTACCAAATCCACTCACAAGGCGTTGGTTGGCCCGAGGCTATAGTAGAAGACACTTGCCCAAGGTATCACGCAGTGGGACTGAATCGGGATCCATGTAGTTGGTAAGCAAGCTACTTACCTCACAACCACTGCTACGCTTGTAAAACATCATCCTAGCAGAACTGTCAGCACGTAGATCAGAATAGTTAACAGCAAATTATTCAAGTTCCTTACATTCGGTGTTCAGATTCTGCCGAGGTCAACTTTATGGTTCACCCAATAGCAGCCCATAAAATAAAGTAGCAGTCATGTACCGGGGTCGATATAATCCTCTTTTCTCCTCCTCTCAAAATTGCTGGCCTTGTAACAAAATTAGAAAAATATTATTCTTGCCAGCATTTTTATAAAATGAATTCATGATTCTTCTTTTTTGTCTCATAAATGTTACTAGACGGACAGAACTGAACATATCATTTTTAACTTCGACTAGATATTAATATATTATAGATTACATCGACAGAAACAAGCAATGCTTTAGTGGAATGATCACCGGAATCCAAGCTGACCTCGAGCGAACATCATCTTCAAACAAATTACGTTCTCTTGATATGATATATTGGAGAGGAGCAAATCTAACCGGGTGAGAGATATAACTGTTTTTGTTATGGCGAGATGGAGTCATCTGACGCCTGAGAATTTTTTTAAAAATCATGAAAAATATTCAGGAAAATTATATATTAGAATGTAAAGAAGTAAAATAAATGTATTTAATATTCTGGAGGCGCAATAGCTCAGTGGTTAGGGTAGCGGATTCGCGGTCGGAGGATCGCGGTTTCGATTCCCAGACCGGGCGTTGTCTGTGTTTATTGAGCTAAATCACCTAAGGCTCCACGAGGCTTTGGCAGGGGCTGGTGGTGACCCCTGTTGTACTCTTTCGCCCCAACTTTCTCTTACTCTCTCTCTCTCTCTTTTCTGTTTCCTGAGTAACGCTACGATGGACTGGCGTCCCGTCAAGCTGGGGAACACATACGCCACAGAAACCAGGAAACCGGGCCCATGAGCCTTGCTTCGCTTGAAAAAGGGCACATCATTAAATAAATAAATCTAATATTCTACTATAGCAACGCAGGATAATAGTTTCAATTCGCGTTCTCGACGAGCGCGGCATTGTGTTCTTAAGCAATACACTACGTTTTATGCTCTTCCGGTTCACTCTTATTTAAATTATTAACATCGGAGATGGTCTGGCCTTCCGTTTAGGTAGGGGTTCGATATGATCCCGGTCACTTATACGCCATGAAAAGAAAGTAAAAGATCTCATAATTCTAACGTCCATGAGTTGTTGTTGTTGTTGTTGTTGTTGTTGTTGTTGTTGTTGTTGTTGTTGTTGTTGTTGTTGTTGTTGTTGTTGTTGTTGTTGTTGTTGTTGTTGTTGTTGTTGTTGTTGTTGTTGTTGTTGTTGTTGTTGTTGTTGTTGTTGTTGTTGTTGTTGTTGTTGTTGATGATGATGATGATGATGATGATGATGATGATAATGACGACGATAGGAAGATGAAGGAGATGATGATGATAATGTGCTATTTACTCCGTATGACAGTTATGTATTAGCAAATTCATATTTAATAACATAGTAAATGTCAGTGGAAATCAATATATATATATGTATATATATTTAAGACTTATTTAAAATGACAATCATCTTCATTATTCATATTTTATCTTTGATTTAAATCTAATGGAAAGATAAAGATATCTACGACACAAATCTCGTATAAAATACTATATACAGACATAATCGCTAAAAGAAAATCCCTCAAGTGATATGTCCACGTAAGTAGCCCCCAAAAGTCTAAGCTTAAAGAGTTGTGTGTAAAGTTATGCTGCAGCTTAAAACTCAGAGCATATAATATTAATGGCTTCAATTAACGTATTGCTAGGTTAAATAGACACAAATTAGTACGTTTACCTAATAAGCTTCAGTAGATACATAACTGACGTGTCGCTTTTAAATCGTTTTCTTGAGATATGGTCTTTTAATTAACGATATTGCAACGTTTATTTCAGTTTCTTGACTTTGAAAAGTTGAATAGTGAAGTGGTTTATTGTTTTAAGCGCAGAAAGATATTGCACAACTGGGGAAAATGAAATAGACTGATATAAAACGAAGTTTATTAGCTGACATCTTCATGCATTTCATTTTCTACTCTCTGCTTAAAGACAGTGGTTCAGCTATACCGACAGTGTAGGCTAGGCCCGAGTGGAATCAATTTTAGCGATATGTCCTTGATATATTCTATAGCTATTCTAAGTCGTAAACACACTCCGACTGCCCTTGAGCGCCGGTTAGGTCTGAGCGGTGCGCAATGGCCCAGTGATTAGGGCAACGG
>NW_021826440.1:2500-12791 GCF_006345805.1 Octopus sinensis | reverse complement strand
TCTGTGTGTGTGAATATGTATCTATGTATATACACACACACAAACACATATAACCAGATCCAATTCTTCGTTCAACTTAAATGTTTCCAGGAGCATAGCTAGGAACAGCCGAACCATAATAGGTAACATTTCCCAAACACACATAAATAAGATTTTTAATGTGTACAATGTAAAGGTAAGTTACTGTTACCTAGACCATGTTGTTTGCAATATCGCCTCTGTAAAAGGAAATAAATATACACTTGCAAAGCCTACTCTTGAAACACCTACTTACCTCTATAGAAAATCAAATCGCCTGTCCACCGAGAAATTTCTTGCACTCCAAGCCATTGATTTATAGGACAATTTTCATCTCACCAGATGCTATTCTAAGGTACTACACGGAACCTAGAGTCAGTTATTTGGAGAGTATCTTTAATTAATTCGTGTGCCTCTCAAGATTTGAGAACAAAGAAAACTCCATCTCCCTGTGCAGTTTCATCTGGAGACTCCGGGTGCAAGAAATTGGTCCACTCAGTGTAACCTTCTTCCTGTTCATCTGGAGTGCACAGATGTCGCATAAGTTTCTTCAAGAAACTGTATATATTGTGGCAGCCGACTTTATCTCTTAACAAGAAAACTGAGTTTTCGCTCTTATTACAGGTACCAGAATAAAGACAACTACTTCTGGTCACCGTGTTGAAGTTGTATCTCACTCATTTAGGAGTTACCAGGCAATAGCAGTTAAGTACTTGTCGGCAGCAGTTGGATACCTCTGATTCAGCCATGTAATCTAAACCTAGAAAATGAGAACAAACCTTAGCGTCATCCAATCAATCGTATTTCAGATGTTTGCTACTCAAAAACAAGCATCTGAACAATCGGGCGTGAGTTTCTTACTACTGTGAAACATTAAGTAATGCGATTCTAATGAAATTTACTTATAAAAGTAGATATGAATTCTATGAAGCTTCTTGATCGTTCTTTTCTTGCTTGTGCACGTCTCATGCCCACCTCTATCTCGGCTTTACTCGCTGTCTCTCTCACTTACACATTAACTCACTCACTCACTCACCCCCTCTCTCCCTCTCTCTCTCTCTCTTTTAGTTACTGATTTCTATATCGGAACAAATATTTTGGGGTTTAGTTCACAATGTCCGAGTGTGTTCGTCATCGAAGAAACAAACGCGGTCGAAGTTTCGTTGAGAAGTTTCTCTCGAACAAAATATTAGAGTTAATATCATTCTTACGTTTACGTATACATTATAAATGTTATAAATACCGGTATTTTAATCAAATACTGTTTTAAATTAATGTGTTTATTAGTTTAAATCAATGTATCTTAACTCACAATAAATTTTATTTCCCGAAATAATAGTGACATGTTTGCCGACATGAAACATGTTTATTTATTCAAATATAAAATTCTTGGCTCTTTGATTCTTGGAGACCTTCCTTTCGTTCAATTTCAGTAGAGTTATTTGTGAATGGCTGTTGATGGCGTGGAGAAGGTTTTGGTCTTTTTTGAATTACCAACATAAACGTTGCATTTCATTGTGTATTTCCTGGTAATTCTTGGTAATTCCTTTCTGTTGTGATGATTTCGCCTCGATTCCAGAAATATTGAATTCACATTCTAGAACAAGGCCAGCGATTTCGGGTGTGAGGTAAGTCGATAACATTAACCCCGGTGTTCAACTGGTACTTTTTTTATCGATCCCGAATGGATGAAAGGCAAAGTCAACGTCGGTAGAATTTGAACTCGATTCAAGAAGTATTAGTTTCAGATTTTGGCACAAGGCCTGCAATTTAGGTGGCGGGGTAAGTCGATTACGTAGACCCCAGTGATCAACTAGTACTTATTTTTTCGACCCTAAAGGATGAACAGCAAAGTCACCACCCTCATTGAAATTTGAACTCACAACGTAAAGACGCAATTCAAAAAATATCAATTGCTAATACTATTTGGTGACCACCAAATGATGTTCATAATCTTCGTTTGAACCAGCTTTGATTTCGAATAGGGTTTTAGTGTTTCTGCTCAATCAAGTCATCTCCGTCAGCTGTAAGGAGTCCATATCTGTTACACATCACAATACTATCAAGAAATGGTTTGCTCAAAAAACATGCGGAACAAACTTCCTAACAGCAATATGTTTTTGCCTCGTTGATGATCTTCTGTTCAAATACGTTTCAATCAATTCTCCGTTGCTTTGTGCTCCCCATTAAACACATAAAATCACTCTTAAAAATTTGCTTCGTATTTTTTTTCCTGTCCTTAGTTTGACCACCTAAAACAAACGAAAGCAAAAGCCAAAATGTGCCCTTCAAAAGAGTATATTACACAAATAGAGATAAATAAAAGTCTATTCCAAAAAAGGCACCAAAGCTTAAAATAACAAACGCTGCAATTATTTTAGCACCAGTCTAATATTATGGATAGATAGAGCGAGAGAAATATGATGTTTTGGTTTAGTTTTAATATACATTTTAATATCTGTTACCTGCTACCAAGTTAGTGTATGTAGGTGTGCATGAGTTTGTGCGTAGTGTTCTGTCTATAGGTAAGGTTTGACTTACGCAAGAATTGATTTATGTGTGTGAGAAAAATTTCATGCTGCAGTTGTTGTTTAGCACCAGGCCAGCTGTTAACCGGTGGGTTTATGGTGAAGGGTATTGCATGCATGGCCATCTTGCTATTTTGATTACATGAGGTTATAGTATTCAATGTGTCTTTCTTTTCATGATGTTAGAGCGTGATTTAAGGATGGATTTATGCATGATTTTAGAGAGGAAAAGCGAAAGAGAGAGAGAGAGAGAGAGAGAGAGAGAGAGATGGAGAAAGAAAGGGAGTGTGTGTATGTATGTATGTATGTATGTATGTATGTATGTATGTATGTATGTATGTATGCATGTATGTATGCATGCATGTATGTATATATGTACGTATGTATGTATGAAAGAGTTGCAGAACAGCTGGTGGCCACAAAAAGCCGATAAACTCCAAGGGTATGCTGACTCTTGTGACCCAGGACGTTTCTACTCAGGAACGAAGGAACTTTTTGGGTCCATGAGATCATCAACAGGGTCTCTTCAATCAGTAGACTTCAACACCATCCTAACTGACCCAGAAGATATCCTTCAACGCTTGAGAAGGCACTTTTCGACTCTTCTGAACCAAGCCTCCAACGTGGCAGAAAATTTCATGAATAACGTACCCATGCATGCACTGGATGAACACGCCACTATCCTACTAAGAGTACCAGATTGCCCTCAACTGCACGAAGCAGCGGAAGTCTCCTTGCCCACACAACATCCCAGTGGAACTTCTAAAACATGTCCGTTCACGTTGATTCTCCGACTGTGGAAGAACTGCCATGTTCCCCAAAACTTCAAAGACGCCGTTATTATCACCATCTTCTATAAAGGAGATAAAAAGATCTGTGAGAATTATCGTAGCATCTTACTGCTCTCTACTGCAGAGAAAATCTTTGCAAGGCTCCTTCTGTATTGTCTCCAAATCATCGCGGAGGAAGTCCTACCCGAATCAGAGGGACAATTAACATGATCTTATGTACTCGACAAATGCAAGAAGAGAGTAGGGAACAACAAAATACCTCTCTATATTGTTTTCTACGACCTCGAAAAGGTCTTTGAAACCGTCCCAAGGCCTGCAGTGCGGAAGGTTTTCCGACGTCTCGGCTGCCCCGATCGGTTCATTTCCCTAGTACAGGGAGTACATGAGGGTATGACTGGAACCGTCTTTCATCAAAATCAACTGTCTGAAGACTTCCCCATCATGAAGCAATGCTTCACGAACTGCCTCCAGACAATCCAGGAGTCAACATTATGATGACGGGGGATGTTTCAACCTTGCCAGATTGAAGTCACGAAGCAAAAGTTCCCTGAAGTTCAGTATGCTGATGACAACGCAGTGGTCCTCCACTCCAGAGAACAGTTTCAACAATCGGTGAATAACTTCACCAATGCTTACACTTGGTTTGGCCTAAAAGTCAACATCAAAACGACAAAAATCCTGCCACAACCCGTTCTAAGTCAGGAAACTCCAGATTTCAACATTACCATCTTGGAGACACCACTGGAAAAAGCTAACCACTTCTCATACTTAGGAAGCTTGCCTTCGAACAAGTGCACATCAGAAGAGGACGTGGCGAACCGATTGAGAGCGGCTAACATTGCGTCTGATAGGGGTCTTTAAGAACAAAGATCTGAACCACAAAATTGAGTGTCTATCAAGCAGTCGCGATCTCCTCTACGGTTGTGAAACCTGGGTTCTTTACTGAAGGGACGTCAAAAGACAAGGGTGATTTCACCAACAGAAGCTCCGCTCTACTATGAATATTAAATGGAACGACTATGTGACCGATGCCTCCGTTTTGGAGAGAAGAAAAAGTAGCAGCATCGAGGCTATAATCCTGAAACATTGTCTGTGATGGGTGGGCCACGTAGCAAGAATGAAAGAAACCAGGCTGCCGCGCCAAATTTTATATGGTGAAATTTCCACTGGAAGAAGCTTCCGTGGCCGTCCCCTCCATCGGATACAAGGATCATCTGAAGCAAGGCCTAAAACTGACTGGAATCGATCCCAAAGCCTGAGATATTGAAGCTCAGGCCAGACCCGGCTGGCATCATTCCATCTCCACTGTGACAGGTCATTTTGAAGGTATAAACATGGAAAGAGGGGAAGAAGTGGTCAAGAAGAAACCAAATAGATAATCCCTCGCCATATCACCGTTCACCTATCGCGGTTTAATTATTTAAGCTTACGTCGATTCATCCGTGGTGTTGTTTTGCATTTATAATAAAATAAATATATACAAATTATAAAAATAATTAAAAAAAAAACACACAGTACTGCTTCTACTTCGCGGATTTTCACCTGTCGCGGAGGCTTTTGGAACGTAACAGCCGCGATAGTCAAGGGATTACAGTACTTTTAATTATGCCATGAATTACGAATACCAGCTTCGTAGGTCTTAGATTTCTATTATGTTCTTCCTTCTTAAGGAAATATTTGGTTCTATGTTGATAGCTGAAGCAACCATGTAGAGGCTCGCTCGTTGTTATTGTTGCTACGACCCCTGGTGCTGTTATTGTTGCTGATGATGTAGTTCGCCATCCAACTCCTACTTCAGTCTTCTTCCTTTTCTTTTTCTTCTCCTCTTCTTCTTCTTCTTCTCTGTGTCTTCTTCTTTTTCTTCTTCTTTTCTTCTTCTTCTTTTCTTCTTCTTCTTCTTTTTTCTTCTTCTTCTTTTTCTTCTTTTCTTCTTCTTTTCTTCTTCTTCTTCTTCTTCTTCTTCTTCTCCTTCTCCTCCTCCTCGTCCCCCCTTCTTCTTCTTCTTCTTTTTCTTCTCCTTCTTCTCCTCCTCCTCGTCCCCCCTTCTTCTTCTTATCCCCTACTCCTCCTTCTCTCCTCCTCCTTCTTCTCCCCCCTTCTACCCCCCTCCTATTGATTCATCATTTGACTGTTGATATTGTTTCCTGGATGCCATTGATGCTGATGGTTTTGCTGCTGCTGTTGTTATTATTGCTGATGATGCGATGCAGCTGTTTCCGACGTTGTTATTGCTGCTGGTGTTGGGCGATCACTCTTCATCATCATTGAGCTCAGCTCTTCTTCACTACAGCAATTGTCTGTTTCTAGCCTGACTCTCTCCTCAAATGTCCAGACTCGTGTCCTCAGCTGTCTCAGTTGTCCGTGGGGTGGTGACGGCTGACTGGTTTTGCTGCTCTTCTTCATTCGACATTTAATAAACCATCTGGAAAAATGCAAGAGGAGGGAGAGAGGGGACGACAGAAAGAGGGAGAGAGAGAGAGAGAGAGGGAATGGGTGAGAGTAAAAGGGAGAGGGAATGGGAGACAGTTTAAGGTGGTGGGAGTGATTATGAGATTAGAAAATGAAACAAGCTGGGAAGGTGTTGTAGAAAGGAAAAGGAAGGGAAGAAAAAGAAACGAGAAAACAAAGAAGTGTGGAGGGGGAGAAGGAAACGGTGAAACTAGAGGGGAAGTGAGAGGGGGAAAGGGGTAAATATTGTGAAAAGAGAAGGGAGCAAGAGAAGCTGTGTGGAGGTGAAGAAGGAAAGACAAGCTGAAGGTGATGAGAGAAAGTGAGAGCGTCTGAGAAGGAGGTGGAGGTGGAGGTGATAGGAATTATTAGAGAAGATATAGAGGAAAGGGGGAGTTGAATAGTGAGGTAGAGGAAAGAAAGACATCAGTGAGGAGTGCGGAGGAGGAGGAGGAGGGAGACGAACGTAAATGTCAGAAAATAAAAGGAGGGGAAAGAGGATGCGTGTGTGAGTGAGGGAAAGAGAAAAGTGTAGCAGTGTCAGTGAATAAGAGGAAGGGGAAGAGGGAGTGAAAAAAAAAAAGAGGGATAGTGAAAGAAATGCAGGTAATAAGATGGAGGGTGATGTAAGGTTTGAGAATGTGAGCTAATGAGGCGGGAAAGAGAGGTTGAGAGAGTAGTGAAGGAAAGTGACAAAGAGAGGGAGAAGGAGAGAGAGAGAGAGAGAGAGAGGAAGTTGTAATATGGCAAAGAAAGAAAAAGGAAAGAGAAAACTGAAAGGGAAAAGAGGAGTGGTAGGGCGAGTAAGGAGAGAGGCAAAACTATAAAATGTATAGAATGGGAATGTGAGATCGTAGTAGTGTTATAGTAGGAGTGTGGGGAGTGAGAGAGAGAGAGAGAGAGTGAGAGGGAGTGAGAGAGAGTGATAGGGAGTGAGAAGTGGGGGTGGGATTTTAGTATGTATTTTTTTATGTTTTGCTTCATTGTTTACTCGAAAATAGAATGTGGAGGGATAGTGATTATATAAGTGAGTGAATGTGTGAGTGAGCGAGTGAGCGAGTGAGTGAGTGAGTGAGTGAGGAAGGCAGAGGGAGATACAGTAACACATAGGCTGATAGATAGATAGACAGGCAGATAGATAGATAGATAGATAGATAGATAGATAGATAGATAGATAGATAGATAGATAGATAGATAGATAGATAGATATATTGAATGATAGATAAAGAGGGAGAGAAGCAGAGTGAGAGAGAGAGAGAGAGAGAGAGAGGAGAAAAGAAGCTTTGAACAGAAACAAGTCTGCAGTCGGAAGGCAGTACTGGCGGCGTGGTGGTGGTGGTGGGAATGTACTGCGCTGGTGGTAGTGGTGTTGTTGGACAATGTGGTAGTGGCGGTGATGGGCTGTGCAGCTGTGGTTGTGGGTGCACTGTGTGTGCAGTAGTGGTGGTAGTAGCCTGTTCTATGGTGGTGGTCTGTGGTAGTGGTGATGGTGGTGGTGGTGGTGATTGCAAGAAAATTGGTTATTTGACATGAAGGCAAGGAATGGTAAGGTCAGTGAAGGTGTTGATGAAGGTAGTGTTGGGGGAGTGGTGGGGCTGTAGCAGTGACAGCGGAAGTAGGGTTAGGGTTAGGGTTCGGGTTGTGGTGAAGGTAGTAGTGATAATATGGGTGCTGACGGTGGCGGCGGCGGCGGCGTTGGTGGTAAGAGTTGGGGCGAGGGAAAAGTAAGGGCGATGTTGTTTGGCGCTCTCTCTCTCTCTCTCTCTCTCTCTCTCTCCCTGTCTCTCTCTCTCTCTGTCTCTCTCTCTCTGTCTGACTGTAAATGGTGACGATGGGGGCGAAGTATTATAGTAGTCACAACATAGAGGTAAATAGTGGTGGTGTCGTAGTGAGTATTGTGGTAGTAACAGTACAGAGGAAATAGTGTAGGTAGTGGTAGTGGTGTGGTTATGGAGGTTGTGCCATTGTGTGTGTGTGTGTGCGTGTGTGTGTGTGTGTGTATCTGTGTGTATACGCGCGCTGTGTCTTCTGAGTAGTGGTGGTAGTAGTATGGGGGAGAGGGGAAGGGTTGCTGACGTGTCTCTGTAGGGGTAAAAGAGTCCGTGTCGAGCGCGTGTTTGTCGGAGATGGGGTTGGAGTAATTGAATGCGTGTGCGTGTGTGTGCGTGTGTGTGTGTGTGTGTGTGTGTATTGTGGTAGTAATGAAGGCAATGTTGCATGTATGTCAGCGTGCGTGTGCAGTAGAGTAAATGGGAGTTGTGTGTGTATATATGTATGTATGTATGTATGTGTGAGTGTTGCAGTGGTGGTGATAGTGGTGAGATGTGTGTGTGTGTGTGTGTGAGAGTGGGGGTGGGTGGAGGCGTGGAGGGGGGGTAATGGAGGTGGAGTTGATAGTGATAGGTAGAGGGCAGGACAGGAAATAGAGGCAACGTTGATAGCGAGTTTTCGTGCAGTGTTGTTGATAGTCGTAATGGTGGTGGTGGTGGTGGTGCTGGTGGTGGTGCTGGTGATGGTGGTGCTGGTGGTGGTTGTGGTGGTGGTGGTAAGGGCTGTTGATGGAAATGGCATTTTCGGCTATTCTTGCTGCTTGGCAGAGAAACAGTGCCAATGGAGTGAGTAGTCGGTGAAGATGGTGTTGCTTGCTCTTAGTGACGGTGGTAGTAGCTGTAGTGATTATAATTGTAGTGATTACGTTGGAGGGGTGGTAGTGGTAGTGGTGGTGACTGCAGTGTCGGTGATGAAAGTAGTGTTGGCAAATGTAAGTGGTGGTGGCGGTGATGAGAATGATGGGAATGATGGGAACTTGTGGTTATTAATCATAATGATGATGGTGGTGGTGGTGGTGGTGGTGGTGGTGGTGGTAGTGATGGTGGTGGTGGTGGTGGTGGTGGTGGTGGTGACGTTAGCGATGACTGTGCTGTTGGTGGTGGTTGAGACCCCACGATGAAAAAAAAAAAGAAATTGAAGTCGTGACCATCGTGACCTTATCCGAAAATATCTGTAATTTAAAGACGATTGATCGGTTTGGTTTCTATGTCTAGCAGATCGAGCAACCAGATAGATGTTTTTGATTGGTTCAAATGGTGATGATGGTGGTGATGGTGGTGATGAAGACGACCTTGGTGATGATTATGAAAGGGATGGATGATGATGGTCGGGGAGTTATGAATACGTTGATATTTGCAATGACCAAGATGATGGTGGTGGCGGTGGCGGTGGTGTGTGTGTGTGTGCGTGTGTGGTGGGAAGACCGATTATGGAGATAGTAGTGAAAGACGATGGTGTCGGTGATAGGACGCGAGTAGGAGCAGAAGAGTTGCTGGAAGAGGGAGTTGGAGCAGGAGCAAGAAGAGTTGTAGAAAGAGGGAGGTGGAGGCGGAGTAAGATGTGTAAGAAGAGGTGGAAGAGGTAGAGAAAAAATGACGAATACGAGAAGAACGAGTTAGGTAGGAGTCGGTGATGGTGGTGGTGGTGGTGGCGGCGGCGGTGGTGGTGGTTGTAGTTGTAGTAGTGACGTGGTTACATGAGAAGGGGAGGAGTAGGATGAAATCATGCGGTGGTGTCAGGTGAGAGGTGACGTATAGGAGAAGAGATGTACAAGGAGAGGGAGGGTAAAAAATTATTGCTTTACGGGTTAATGAATTAAATGCCCCACCCTTCACTCCCTTATTTCACACCGACACACCCTTTAACTCCTATTATCTACCCCTCCCCCTCCCCATACAAACATTGATTAGCACAAGTTCAACCCACATACATAAAAAAAAAAAAGAACTACTTTACGGTCTTTACGTTAAAAAGCCAAACCTTAACGCCTCGAATTGACGCCGGTAAACATTAGCAAGGTCACTGACACATACGTGCAGGAGTGGCTGTGTGGTAAGTAGCTTGCTAAACAACCACATGGTTCTGGGTTCACTCCCACTGCGTGGCAACTTGGGCAAGTGTCTTCTACTATAGCCCCGGGCCGACCAATGCCTTGTGAGTGGATTTGGTAGACGGAAACTGAAAGAAGCCTGTCGTATATATGTATGTATGTATGTATGTATATATGTATATGTGTGTATGTGTTTGTGTGTCTGTGTTTGTCCCCCTAGCATTGCTTGACAACCGATGCTGGTGTGTTTACGTCCCCGTCACTTGGTGGTTCAGCAAAAGAGACCGATAGAATAAGTACTGGGCTTACAAAAAGAATAAGTCCTGGGGTCGATTTGCTTCACTAAAGGCGGTGCTCCAGCATGGCCGCAGTCAAATGACTGAAACAAGTAAAAGAGTAAAAAGAGTAAAAAGAGTATACGTGTATGGATGTATAAAGTGTCTATCGTAAGCACAAAGCCTGAAATTGGGAGTGGGGGTGGCTAGTCGGGTACATTGACCCAGTGCCCGATTGATACTTATTTTATAGACCCTGAAAAAGATGAAAAACAAAGTCGACCTCGGCGGAATTTGAACTCAGAACGTTAAAGCCGGACGAAATGCCGCTGAGCATCAAGTTCGGAATGC
>NW_021826439.1:10000-12975 GCF_006345805.1 Octopus sinensis | reverse complement strand
TTCTCAAAATTTTTCCCGAAAAGTTTTTGAAAAAGGCTTTCGGGCAATGATGTTTGGCTATAAAATTCTGTGTCTCGGTTTTTCTATGTAGAAGAGTGTTTCTGAGGCTTTTTTGGTACCCGACATCATTTGCCAGAACGTAAAATAATCGCGCTTACTACGACTACTACAATTTAACGAAATATTTGGTATTCAAACGACACCTTTTTTTTTTTGCTATTGTTTTATACCTTGTCCAATGAGAAGATTTAATATCAAATGTGTTCCACATGCGAAAATCTTCGACATTTTTTGTGAATTTAATATTGTTTTGCCAGATAAATTCTTTCTATTTTTGTTCTGCCATTTGATACTCCATCGATATAAGTTTGAAAAAAGGCAAAATTTATTAATACTTCAAATGGGAGAAATATAAGTGGTAGAGGTGCTGAAAAAACATAAAACAGTATACTAAAATTATTTTTTGTGTTATTCCAGATAACATTGGAAACTCTTAAAATAGAAGAAGGAAAACGGATAAATTCATCTGAGAATCCAACATATCGAAAGATTACGTTACTCGATACTTTTTCTGATTTTGTGTGTGTGTTTCGAAGATACTCAGATGGGTTTAAGACACCGTCATTCGTAAAAGTGCGAATAACACGTACCAACGTCTTTAGCTCACCTGCTACAGGTAGATACATAACGAGTGACTTTCTAATTTGTCATTCTCCTAAATAGAAATACCATACAAATTTCTCTCTCATTATACCTTACCTCCCTAAGAAAGGAAAAATACATTGGGTAATATGCTCCTACTTGTCTATCTTCCTTTTGTTAAGATGGTCCCATATTACATAAGGGATATTTGGCCCCTATCAATATGTCAGATAGATTGGACCCTTACTTTTGTAATTCTGTTCATCCTCTACAACTTTTGTTTATCGCTTTTGAAATTTAAATAAATTTTACCTATTTTTAACTGTATGATGATAAAATGTCAAGCAGAAATATCGAACGAATTTATCTGATAACCCAAAACTTGTAGCTGGTCTCGGAAGGTGTTTCAGTTTGTCGTTAAACTAAGTTTATTTAATTTCATTTTTAGTTTCCATCGAATGAAAAGTAGAAAAGATTCGAATATCAGTTCTTTCCTAGTGTAAATGGAATTATTTTTAGAATCACAACAAAGTTACAGTGAAAATTTAACGTGTAAATTCCTGATCTGTTGTACTAAACACACTTAAATGTGTCTGCTGTTTTGCATAAACAAGTTAATCTTTTCTCAAGCTTTGGGAGTGGGTCGCAAATATTCGGTGTTTAACTGCAGTTAACTTGATTAAACAAACATATCTGTCTTGAATAGACAGAGTCACCAGTTGAGTGTGGGCATGATTCTTACTACTGTTAGCATATCCAAAATATACTTCGACTGAGATTTAGTAAAGAATTCTGTATATAAATGCATCAAGGAACATGTAACCATGATTTGAATTCATGAAAGTAGGTTCATTGATAATCGAATACAATCATTTTGTTAACATATTCTCCGTCAGCGTTCACTTCGTTTTACTGAGTGGCTCTGTAAGCCATATTCTTTTACTTGTTTCAGACATTTTATAGTGGCCATGCTGGAGCACCGCCATTAGTCAAAGCAAATCGACCCCAGGACTTATTCTTTGTAAGCCAACTACTTATTCTATCGGTCTCTTTTGCCGAACAGCTAAGTTACGGGGACGTAAACACACCAGCATCGATTGTCAAGCGATGTTGGGGGACAAATACAAGCACACAAACATACACACACAAATACATACATACATACATACATACATACATACATATATACATATATAGGACGGGCTTCTTTCAGTTTCCGTCTACCAAATCCACTCACAAGGCTTTGGTCGGCTGGAGGCTATAGTAGAAGACACTTGACCAAGGTGTCACACAGTGGGACTGAACCCGGAACTATGTGGTTGGTAAGCAAGCTAATTACCACACAGCCATTACTACGTCTGTCTACTGTTACTTTCCTCTCTATTGTTGAAAGTAAAGAATTGTTTATTCTTCACATGTGAATTTAAATGCAGCTAAAATAAGCCGGAATATATATGTCTTCTGTACTTACCGGATGATTATCTAAAAGATACGACGTTGGCAAAATATAACGTCTCTTGAAGGCGGCGAGCTGGCAGAATCGTTAGCACGCCGGGCCAAATGCGTAGCCGTATTTCGTCTGCCGTTACGTTCTGAGTTCCAATTTCGCCGAGGTCGACTTTGCCTTTCATCCTTTCGGAATCGATAAATTAAGTACCAGTTACGCACTGGGGTCGATGTAATCGACTTAATCCCTGTATATGTCCTTGTTTGTCCCCTCTGTGTTTAGCCCCTTGTGGGTAGTAAAGAAATATGCATTTCGTCTGCCGTAACGTTCTGAGTTCAAATTCCGTCTAGGCCGACTTTGCCTTTAATCCTTTCGGGTTCGATAGAATAAGTATCAGTTACGCACTGGGGTCGATATTATCGGCTTAATCCGTTTGTCTGTCCTTGTTTTTCCTCTCTGTTTAGCCCCTTGTGGGTAGTAAAGAAATGAAAATATAACGTGTTTTGAGTGGCATCATTTGTTTCTTCAGATTTTTGTAATCAATTTTACCTTTTTTGCTGCATACAGTATAACAATACTAACAGAATATTTGTTGGTTTCTTTTAAATAAGCTGGGTATATTTGCGTATATAATGGTTGGACCTGGAAAATAGTCTTTCACAGCCACTAAATATATGTTATATGAGTTAAATATAACATCAGGTAAAGTCAAAATTATGTGATAGAGAAACAAAACACCATAGCAGTCTCACAGATAATTAAAACCATTTCATTAATTAATGAAGATTATATAGAGTGATCTAATGTCACCGTTCTCTATGATAAATTCGCTAAAATTTCATTAAATTGTGAAGGAATTACCATATTGTTTCGACATTGATGTGAA
>NW_021826439.1:2500-5000 GCF_006345805.1 Octopus sinensis | reverse complement strand
TTTAGATACGTTTTTATTAAATATTGCTATTGATTTTGCTGATAAAATTTATTGGAAAACAAATAGCGGCAATATTATGCACCAGCCTAAATATATATATATATATATATATATTATATATATTATATATAGATATATATATATATATATATATATATATATAATATATATATATATCTATATATATATATATATATCACCATGACCGACCAGGCTATCAGATGTTGCTAGATATCGCTGGCTACATGTGCTTCGCATTGTTTTAGCCTTCAAATGACACCACCGCTGGCTAAGCGAGCAGGCCAACAGAAGAAAGAGTGAGAGAAAGTTGTGGGGAAAGGGTACAGCAGTGATTATCCCCCACCCCTGCCGGAGCCTCGTGGAGCTTTTAGGTGTTTTCGCTCAATAAACACTCACAACGCCCGTCCACTGCCCTATCAACTGGGCCATTGCGCCTCCACAACACACACACGCACACACACGCACACACACACACACACGCACCACACACACACACCACACACACAATATATAATATATATATATATAATATATATATATATATATATAATACTCTTTACTCTTTTACTGTTTCAGTCATTTGACTGCGGCCATGCTGGAGCACCGCCTTTAGTCGAGCAAATCGACCCCGGGACTTATTCTTTGTAAGCCCTATACTTATTCTATCGGTCTGTTTTGCCGAATCGCTAAGTGACGGAGACGTAAATACACCAGCATCGGTTGTCAAGCAATGCTAGGGGGACAAACACAGACACACAAACACTCAAATATATATATATATATATACATATATACGACAGGCTTCTTTCAGTTTCCGTCTACCAAATCCACTCACAAGGCATTGGTCGGCCCGGGGCTATAGCAGAAGACACTTGCCCAAGATGTCACGCATTGGGACTGAACTCGGAACCATGTGGTTGGTAAACAAGCTACTTACCCACAGCCACATGCACACACGTATTCATGTACGTATGATTTACGCAAGAATGGAAACCAGAGCAGAGGTTTTAAACAAACTACAGTTTTCATTTTTCTCGATATTTTCCTCAGAAGCATTGTGAATACGAAATAAATCAAAGTAATTAATTCGATTAAGTTCACGTTTGGTAAAATACATTAAATATGATACGCAACTATTTTCATTTTCAAATCACCGCCGGCAAACTTCCTAAATTATTTTAGCGTGTGACATATTTCTTCTTCACCTCCACCATCACCGGCACGATCGGAGTTGTCCAACATCATCATCATCATCATCGCCATCAGCATCTACCATTGCTGCCGTCCCCGCCGCTACCGCTGCCAGCACTGTCGGCATTCGCCGTGATTTTTATCGTTATGGTTATTTCCATAAACGTTTTTCACTATAACATTTATCGATTGTGTCAAACTTAAAGTGATTTGCGCTTTGCTCTTATTTCGTATTATTATCATAAATAGAAATGGCCACACGCCCACATGCTAACATGCATACACATATGTATATATATATAATATATATTATATATATATATATATACACACTCATGTACATTGTGTGTGGGTATACCTATATGTATATAAGATGTATGTAGATATATAATTGTACATATATACAAGTATATAAATATAGAGATATTCATACATGTGTATATATATATATGCATATATATTATATATATATATATATATATATATATATATATATGTCCGTGTGTGTATATTATATATACCTAAAATAATATATATATATATAGGTATTATACACACACACATACATACATAGTAACAGGTCTTGTTGAATTTTCTGCTGCTTTAAAAAAGTATATATATATATATATATTATATATATATATATATATTATATATTATATATATATACAGATATATATATATAATGTATATATATATATATATATATATATATATATATTATATATAATATATATAATATATTACAATATATATTATGCATAATATATATGTATGTATGTATATATTATATATATTACATAAAACGATACATACATACATACATTATACATACATACACATATGCACACGTACACGCATAGATACGTAACTACATGTACATACATATATAAATAATATATACTAAATGAAATTGTTTCTATAATTGAATAAATTGTTGAGGTTTAAATTATTAATAATAACCTATTGACTGAAAAAATAAAAGTGACATTTTCTAATATTCAAATATATTCGACGATTTTACACCAAAGGATATTTTCTTTCCATCAATATATTTTAATTATTTAAGCTTTTCAAATTCTCACCTGCCATCTGTCTGCAACATTTTGAACTTTAGAAGAAAATTGTATCTTACTAATCGAGTTTTTTTTTGTTGCCATTGCATAGTAATTGTATTTGTAGCTTCCTAGTTTTTTATGGTAAATGTATTATAAAACCCATTTAACAGAAACTGCTTAACCCCCCCCCCATTTAACAGAATTAATTTCTAAATTTAACCGACCGTAAG
>NW_021826438.1:0-12961 GCF_006345805.1 Octopus sinensis | reverse complement strand
ATGATGGTGATGGTGGTGATAGTGGTAGTGGTGGTGGTAGTGATTATGGCGGTGAGGGTAGCAATAGTTGCGGTGCTGATGGTGGTGGTAGTTACGGTAATAGTAGTATAGATGATGATGATGGTGGTGGTGGTATCAAAGTTATTGTGGTGGTGGTAGTGGTTATGGTAGTAGAAATGTAAATGGTAATGGTGGTGGTGGTGATAGTGGTAGTTGTGGTGGTAGTGATTGCGGTGGTGAGGGTAGCAGTAGTAGCGGTGGTGATGGTGGTGGTGACGGTGGTTACGGTAAGAGTAGTATAGATGATGGTGGTGGTGGTGTGCGTCGTCGTCGTCATCGTCGTCGTAGTGGTTATGGTGGTGACCAGTACATGGTGAGGTGGTGTGTTTATTGGCGGGATGACAAGGATTATGGAGGAGAGATTAATAAATATAAAATGGCGCCTCATAAACACCTCATTTCGTAACCCTTCACATTTAATAATGTTTGTGACAGTGTGTAACATATGTGCGTGTATATATGTATATTGAAGTGTATAACTGCGCATTTATATATGTCTGTGTGTATGTATGAGTGTGCGTGTGTGTGTTTGTGTGTGCCTGTACGTTGTCTATATGTATGAGTACACATATATATGCATATATATGTATACTCATACATATATATGTATACTCATACACACAAACACGCACACACACATATTTGTACATAGACATGTACATATACATACATATACACATATACACGCACACGCTGCCATAAATATATGCATGCGCGTGTGTGTGTGTACAGTTTTATGCTTATATGTTCATGTTTATATGTGTACTGCGAGCATGTGTGTATGTGAGTGGATGTGTTCACGCGCGCATGCGTGTGTATTTCTTTGTGCGTGTGCATGTGCATGTGCAAATATATATATATATATGTATATATGTATGTATATATATATGCATGCATGTAAGAATGCATGTATGTATGTATGTATGTGTATATATATATATAGGAAGAGAGAGAGAGAGATACATACGTACTATTATATATATATATATATATATATATATATGTATATATGTATGTATATATATATATACATGCATGTATGTATGTATGTATGTATGTATGTATGTATGTATGTATGTATGTATGTATGTATGTATGTGTATATATATATATATAGGAAGAGAGAGAGAGACATACATACGTACATATATATATATGCGTGTAGGGGCGGCGCGCGTGTGTGTGTATTTGTATGTGTTTGTGTTTCGTGTACGGTAAGAGATCGTATTTAATGGCAGACATTTTGTCGAGCATGATGATGGCGATGACGGCACCGGTGCCGGTGCACGAGCTGCTGGCGGAGCTGCTGGTGGTGGAGCTGCTGGTGGCGATGCTGGTGTCGGTGGCTAGTGTTGGTGCTGGCAATGTTCGGCGCGTTTACTGGCTCACAGAACGGGGAAAAGGAAAGGAAAAACAAGTAGAAGTAGGAGAGGTGGACACGTCTACGAAGCGCCTTCTCATCTCTCCCTTTCTCTTCTCTTCTTCTCTCCCTTTCACTTTCTCTCTCCTTCTTTTCCCATCTCTTCCCTTATTGATTTATTACCCACTCTCTCCTTCTTCATCTATTCTCTCGCTGTCTCATTTTCACTCACTACTCCACCCACTTTACACGGATTGCGAAAAGAAGGGGTCAAAGTTCAAGATGTTTCATACCAAAGGAGTTTCTATCTCCACCTCTAGCGGCGAGGCTGACATTTAGCACACTTTTTCATGTCCTTATTCATTTTCGGCGCATTTACATTATCATCGCCGTCATTACGTTCATTCGCCATCAATAATTACCAAAAACATTGTCATCAACATCGTAATCGCTTTCATAATCAGCAGCAGCAGCAGCGGCATTGATGTGGCCTTCGTCGCCTTGTCATTATCAATATCCTCATCATCATCATCATCGTCGTCGTCGTAATTATTATAAGCAGCAGTATCATTACCGTCATCATCGTCGTCCGTCATCCCCACCACCACTACCACTGCTGCCACCGCCATCATCTTCTTTGTCTGAGTCGTCGTCGTCATCGTCATCATATATATATATATATATATATATATATATATATACAGAGAGAGAGAGACAGACAGACAGACAGATAGACAGACGGACGAACGGACAGACAGACAGATAGATAGATAGATAGATAGATAGATAGATAGATAGATAGATAGATAGATAGATAGATAGACAGACAAACAGATAGATGGAGGGACAGACGGACGGACAGACAAACAGACAGATAGAGAGATAGATAGATCTTCATAATCCTCATTATTATCATCTTCATCTTCTTTTTCTTCTTTCTTCCTTCGTTTTCCCCACCATCAATTTCCTCCCCACTTCGTCCTCGTCATCGTCTTCTTCATTTCCACCATCTTCTTCATTGTTACCATCATCATCATCATCATCATCATCATCATTTTCACAACTGTCGCCGTTGTCCTTATATTTTCTCATCACCATCAATTTCCTCCGCTTCTCATGATCGTCATCATTATAATATTTCGCTCATTTCGTTCTTCATTCTCATCACACCCCCCCCCCAAAAAAAATAGACTAAGGCGATGAGCTAAGATGAATTAACACGGCGGAGAAAATGCTTAGAGCCATTTATTTTCCGCCTTCACTCTTTGACCTCAAAGTCAGCCAGGGTCGACTTTATTTTTCATCCTTTCGAGATCGATAAAATAAGTACCAGTTGGGCACTGGAGTTGATGTAATCGATTAACCGCCCTTCTCCTCCAATATTTCAGGCCTTGTGTTTAAATTAAAAGAATTATTACGGCCAACGCCATCATGGACTGACAACCCTCGTCATGATAAGTGACGCACTGCCAGTTATATTTACAATATACTATGCGACATAAATCGTGTGGCCTGGTGGTTAGGATGCTGGAATATCACCATGGCTACAGCATGGTGTCTATTCTCTGACCAGGTGGTGCATTGTACTCTTAAGCAAAACACTTCATTTCACGTTGACACTGCTAGATAATAACAAAACGTATTGTAATTCTAAATATACACTCAATGAATAATTGTATTATAGGCGCAGGAGTGGCTGTGTGGTAAGTAGCTTGCTTACCAACCACATGGTTCCGGGTTCATTCCCACTGCGTGGCACCTTGGGCAAGTGTCTTCTACTGTAGCCACGGGCTGACCAAAGCTTTGTGAGTTGATTTGGTAGACGGAAACTGAAAGAAGCCCGTCGCATATATGTATATATATATATATATATGTATGTGTGTGTATATGTTTGTGTGTCTGTGTTTACCCCCCTCCCAACATCGCTTGACAACCGATGGTGGTGTGTTTACGTCCCCATAACTTAGCGGTTCAGCAAAAGAGACCGATAGAATAAGTACAAAGGTTCACAAAGAATAAGTCCTGGGGATCTGCTTGCTCGACTAAAGGCGGTGCTCCAGCATGGCCGCAGTCAAGTGACAGAAACAAGTAAATGAGTAAATCTTATTGTCCGTATTGACCAGACTATCGCTGTTTGTTACACATCGCTGGTCACAAAGCAATTCGCATTGTTTTTGCCTTGGAATGAAACCACCTCGCTGGCTAAGCGTGTAGGTCAACATTCCCTCAAGATAAATACCGCATGACCTTGCAGGTGGCGCGCAGTTAAAATTTTCAAGTTGCGAAGCCCATCCCGCTTAAAAGGTCCCTGAATAAGGTTTTGCTAAGGATGATGAATAAAACACCCATGTTTCCAGAGGTGAATTATTCAAACCCCAAAGAATTCCTCTCAACACATGGCTATGATGCTCTTCCACTACTTCTGCTCATGATCAGAGACATACTCAAGCGGTTATGCATTAATGAATGTGATGATCATACATGTGATGAATGTTGAAAGATTTGTCTTAGTAAGTCTGAGCTAAAGTGCCATATGAAATTACACGTTGTACAACCGCACATTAATTATCGATGAACAGATAATTTCGAAAGCATACTCAGTCATAAACTGTGCAGATCAAAGAACTGGCTTGAAAAGGCATAGTACAGTTCATATAGCAGCAAACTATACAATCACCAAGTTTTCTTGCACATATTGTCAAAAAGCATGCAAGTCTTTAGCAGTCCTCAAAAGCCATATTCGTGCAGCACATCGGTGATAATCTAGGGCATACAGAAATCAGACAATGGCTCTACTCGAAATCGACTTGACAACCATCGTGTATGTATATACGTATGTTTTCTTTTCCTTTTTAATTTAAATTAAATTTTGACAGGCCACCTATTTGGTGGACCTCCATAGTGGCCGAAGAATAACGAAGGCTTGCCAAGCCTTCTTGCTTCTTGCCGTGACGTCCTCGTCTGATCCACCTGATTTGCTGATCTTGCTGCCAAGATAGAAAGACTTATTTCTTTACTACCCACAAGTGGCTGAATACAGAGAGGACAAACAAGGACAAACAAACGGATTAAGTCGATTATATCGACCCCAGTGCGTAACTGGTACTTATTTAATCGACCCCGAAAGGATGAAAGGCAAAGTCGACCCCGGCGGAATTTGAACTCAGAACATAACGGCAGACGAAATACTGCTAAGCATTTCGCCCAGCGTGCTAACGTTTCTGCCAACTTACTAACGTCCTCCACAGGTGCCATCTCAACTCGAACTAAACTCCGCTTATTTAGTTCAAACGTAAAATCTGTGCTTTTGTATGGCTCTGGAACATGGAGGGCCACCTGCAACAACTACAAGAAGATCCAGACCTTCATCAACAAATGATCCCAGCAGATCCTCCATCTGAAGTGGTTCGACAGGGTGCCAAATACCTGCCTGTGGGAAAGGGCCAACCAGGAGCCCATACATGTTCATATTAGACAAAGGAAATGGAGATGGATCGGACACACACTGCGGAAAGAACCCTCAAATGTGACACGACAAGCATTTAACAGGAACCCGCAGGGGAAAAGGAAGCAAGGACGCCCGAAGCAGACATGGAAGCAAGCAGAGCAAGCGGAGCATTTTGGACGAGCTCAGGACTACCGGCCTGACATGGGAAGCAGCCAAGAAAAACGCCAATGACCGCAAAAAGTGGAAAACAACTGTTGAGGCCCTATGCTCAAGAAGGGGCAAAAAGGATTAAGAAGAAGAAGACCTATTTTTTAGCGAGGTTGTGAAAGAAATCATTTTGTACTAAGCCATCATCCTTAAATTTTAAGGTCTTACAGATATCATGATCATTTCTTGTGTATGGATTAAGGATTTGTGTTCTCTCCCTCAGAACCTATGTTCAGCCATACTATACTTCAGACGGGTTGGTGTATATGTGTGTGGTCTGTGTGTGTGTGTGTGTGTGTGTGTGTGTGTGTGTGTGTATGATGACCATGGGATTGCATGGTCATAAAAAAAAGATGGGTGAATGTAGCAAGGATGGCACGTATGGATGACGAAGTCACCTTGAGCATAATCCTATGAACCCAGAAAAATTTAAAACAGAGTTACTTACTTGCAACTAATTTTGTTAACATGTGACATTATTGACCGAGTTTACCGTGGTCTTTTCCGTAGGCTTTTCTTTGCACGGATAAACTTTATTTGCTTCCCCCTTTACACCTTACATCATGACGTTTATGTGATACACGATCCCAATTGATCGTAATTTTTTAACGATACCTTTTGATCGAAAACCTACCCCGCTTTTATTTTTTTTTATTTTTATTTTCATTTTTTTCTCCCCAAAAAGAAAAGCTCTACTTTGTAATTTGACCCCTGTGTGGCTAATAAAGAAACATCTCTCTCTCTCTATCCGTCAGTATATCTGTCTGTGTATCTATCTATCCATCTACCTATCCAGCCGCCCATCCGTCCATCCATTCATACATCCATCCATTTATCCATCTCACTATCCGTATATCTATCCATCTATCTAGCTTTCTATTTATCTATCCCTCTCTCCATCCATCCGTCCATCCAACCATCTATCTATCTATCTATCTATCTATCTATCTATCTATCTATCTATCTATCTATCTATCTCTATCTATCTATCTATGTATCTATCTATCTATCTGCGTATACATATATATATATATATATCGAAACGTTTAGTAGATGAAACCTTAGCGACTGAAGAAGGGGATTTTTCGTTGTGCTTATTGTCCTGTATCTCTCTCTTTTTTTTTGCTTGTCTTGTTCCTTGGTTTGTGTCTATGTGTTTCGTCTCTCTATGTGTTCACGTCTTTTTGGTGTCCTGTACACATATATGCGTGTATATGTACATGTAGAGGTAGGTACGTACATATATGTTTATATATATGCATATGTTCTATTTTATTAACATATATATATATATATATATATATATATATATACACACACACACACACGAGGCGCTTTGCAAATATTTTGAGATTCTTCAGGAGAGACATTAATTTCAAACAAGAACAACACTATGGTGACTCTTTTGTTGTGGTTTTATGTTTAACTGTACACCTAGGATTCTGTACGATAATATCATAATATCACAAGTGTTCCAACTGTGGCATTCACACCTAATTTTGTCAAACTGTGCATGTACTGCACAATGCATGAAACGCGGAGTAGATGAGACAGGGACAACTGATGAAGGGGAATATTCTTTATGTTGTATGTCTCGTTTCTCTGTTTTTTCGTTGTTCGAAAAAAAGTTCGTTTTCTATGTTTTTGTTTTTATATTCTTGTTTCTCATTGTGTTCAACGTTTTTTTATGTCCTGTACCCAGATACGCATGTATATATACGTATATATGTAGGGATGTACATATATATATATGTATATATTGCATATATTTATATATTATTTAAATACGTTAACCATTTAAACTATATTTTCTTTTTAAATCAGTAGGCACTAATTAGAAGGATATCTAGCTGCTATTTCTAGTAAGTTTAGCGGTCACGTTGGAGAATTCCTCTGGCAGATTTATATATGTCGCTGTGTGTGTGTGTGTAATTGTATTTGTGTATGGTTGTGTATGTGCATATTTGCCTTTTGTGTGTGTGTGTGTGCATGTTGCTTGCCTGTGCGTTTGAGTGTGTGTGTATGTGTGTGTTTGGAGTGCGTGTGTGCATGTCTGCTGTTCATGTGTGTTTCCGTATCGGCGTATCTGTGTGTTTGTGTGAACACGTGTGTGTTTGTATGTGTGTGTGCGTGTGTGTGTATGTGTGTGTATGTGTGTGTATGTGCGTACGTTCGTGCTTAACTTTATGTTCATGCGTTTTAAGTGTGCGTAAGCGTGTGCGTGTATATGTGCGCTCGCACTTTTATCTATGTATAAACGTGTATGTATTTGAATGTGTGTGCATGTGTGTATGTGCATGTGTGCATGTGTGTACGTACATGTACATTGCTGTCCCTTCGTGCGTATGCGCACGTACGGCTATGTGCCTGTTTCTATATGTGTATGTGTACGAGTGTGTATGAGCGTAAGTATGTGTATGTGTGTTGCGTGTGCATCTAAGCGTACATGGATTACACTTGAAACCACTTGTCATTCTTCCATTTCCAGTATTTAGTTTCTGTTTTATGCTGCAGTGACGTTCTTTATCTATTTTTGGAGGGTTCTGTGTTGCCAGACACAAAACTTGTTATTATTAATATATCAATCATAATCATCATCATCATCATTATCAGTATTATTATTATCGTCGTCGTTGTCATGATCATCGTCATCGTCGTTGGCGCCGTCGTTATTATTATTATTATTGTTGCTTTTGTTTTTATTCACGCTATTTCAGGCGACTAGCGAAATGTATTTTGATTACACTTTTAATGTGTTTTTACAGTGAAATTAAATACAGGATCAAATGAAACTTTTAGTCAATAGTGTTGTAGTGAAGCATCAGGAGAAAAAGGGGGAAAAAAATAATATTTAAAAAAAAATAATATATATATAACACACAACAAAACAACAACAAAAATAACTAGTGTAATAAAATAATATAAATAAAAAATATAATAAACAAACAATCATAAAAGTTTGTCTTTTTTTTAAATCGCAAAATCAACAAAAAGAATTTCAGGCGCGCAGATACACATTTCTCTACATAGAAATTAAACGCATTCATAAACACACATATAGAACCACACACATATATATATACAAACGTTCAGAAAACGTTCATCAAAATAGGTCTTGTGATTCTACCGCAATGAACGACATATGAGATTTTTCTTCCACTCTTTTACTTCCGGCAACGTTAGGAAGCCATGTTCGTTACGTCACTGACATGACTAGCATACAGATTTTCTTCTTTTTTCTTTTTTTATCTTTCAATTTTTACATGTATATAGAAATTATTATTATCGTTTTTTTTCTATCTGTTTGTTTGTTTGATAGTTTTTGTGTTTAATTTTAATTTTATTGCTATTTTCATTATCGTTTTTTTCCTAAAACATTATTGGATTTTAATTGATTGAAAGTTATTTTTATTGCTATTATCTAAATAAATGTCTTTTATAATCGATTGAAGGAAAAATAATTATAGAGTTTTTGTTTGCTTTTTTTTTCTCTATTATAGCAAATTTATTTAATTTCAAAACAGGAAGTATATCAGGCAATCAGAATTAACAGGAATGCATACACAGAAACTTAGAATTACACAGATATACATACATCCACGCATACATCCACACATGTGTATACACAGACTCATCTGTATACATGCGCACATATGTATGCATGTATACATACATACATACATAAATACATCATACATACATACATACATACATACATACATACATATATATATATATATATATATATATATACATACATACATACATATATATATATATATATTATAGATATCATTACGTACGTGTATGAATGTTTTAGTTTGCACGTGCAGACTTTGAATATGTGTGTGTGTGTGTGTGTATACACACATATAATATATATATATATATATATATATATATATGCGCATACAGTAGTATGCATGTATATCATTGTGTATAATACTATATGCATGTACACGCATTCCAATCATTGTTCTACTCACTTATGTTAATGGCATACACAAACGCATATATACGCATATATACTACATACATACACACACCACACAACACACATATACATATATATATATATGTAATATATGTATACATATCTACATAAATAAATAATTTATATATATATATATATGTATATATATATATATATATATATATATATATATATATATATATATATATATATATATATATATATCAGGTAACTGTTTTACTGTTATATCGTAATAGGAAAACGATCACACGTATTTCTTTAATGCTCATAATGCTCATAGTTTTAAGCGTTTACATGCGTTCACTTGTGTGTCTTTGCTCGGATTTGTGAAACACACACACACACAAACGCTCGCGAACACTCACGCACACAACACATGCACGCATACATACGCTCAAATAATATACGCATGCATACATACATACATAGCTACATGTATGCGTACACACATGCGATATACATATATGCATTTATATGTGTTTTGATCAAATTAATCCTGTATAAACTATATAATGGCCTATATACTGTCTCATGTATATACATGCAAACAAAAGTGCATACAATATATTCGTCTGTATCTACGAATGTAAATATGTGTGTGTATAGGTAAATACATACGTATATACGTATATATATATATGTGTGTGTGTATATATATATGCATGTATGTATGTATGCATATGTAAAATACATGTACATACATATACATATAATATTATACATATATATATCTATATATATATATACATGCATATATATATATATATAATATTATGTATGTATGTATGTATGTATGTATGTATGTATGTATGTAAGTATGTATATATATATATTATATATATATATATATATATATATATATATAATGTGTGTGTGTATATATATATGAAGCATAAAGATGGCGAAGGAACAAAATAGACGCGGGTGAAGAAAGTGATTGATAGATAGGTAGAAAGAAGAGGGATAGCACTGATAGATATCGGGAACGAGGTAGCTGAGGGGGAGTGCGGGTGAGAGTAGGAGAAATATGATGAGGGAAAATTAGAGAGAGTGAAGAGGAGGATGTGGAGGAGGAGGAGGAGGACATGGGAAGGAAAAATTTATGAGCACAAAGCTAGAGGAGGAGAGAGAAAAAAGAAAGAATGTGAGAGAAACGTTAAGTGGGAGAGAGGGAGAGGCGAAGGGATTTTCAATATATGAATGTCACACCAACAGATATAGAGTGAAAAGCAAAAAGAGAGAGAGAAAGTGTGAGAGAGAGAGAGAGATTTAAAGAAAAAGAGAATGAGAGAAAGGGAAGAGAGAGGTGAGAGACAGAGTGAGGGGAGAGACAGAAAGAGAGAGGTAGAGGGAAAAAATGAGAGAAAAGGAAAGAGAAAGGTGAGAGACAGAGAAAGGGAAAGAGATAGGCGAGAGACAGAGAAAGGGAAAGAGAGAGGTGAGAGACAGAGAGAGGGAAAGAGAGAGGTGAGAGACAGAGAAAGGGAAAGAGAGAGGTGAGAGACAGAGAGAGGGAAAGAGAGAGGTGAGAGACAGAGAGAGGGAAAGAGAGAGGTGAGAGACAGAGAAAGGGAAAGTGAGAGGTGAGAGACAGAGAAAGGTGAGAGACACAGAGAGAGATAGACACATGTATGAATACAGTGAAAGAGAAGGATGGAACTCATAAAAGGAGAGTAGAAGAGATAAAGGGAGATAAAACGCGGAAGTGAGAGGAAGAGAAGATAATCGTTGCTAGACATAATGAAATACTTCCCGAAGCAAGCAACTACACAAAATAAATAAATAAATAGAAGAAAGAAAGGAGAAAGAAAGAAGAGACGAAAAAAGAAGAAGTGAGAAGTGAAGTATTAAGTTGTTATGTGAGGTGAGAAGACAGTAAATCATTGGATTGCAACAGACTTTGTAACAAACTGAAATTTAATCGGGTCGATAGTTTAATGAGAATCGGTTTTATAGCAGCAACTAGCGCAACAATAATAACTGTCATGGCAGAAAAATACACACACACACAAACATACACATTCACAAACACGCACGCACGCACGCACGTACACACATATATGCCAGTATATTCATGCACACGTCTACAAGTGTATACGCTTGTGTGTGTGTATGCGTGTGTATACAGATAGAGATATTGACAGATATATATGTATATATATATATATATGTGTGTGTGTGTGTGTGTGTGTGTGTGTGTGTGTGGTGTGTGTGTGTGTGGTGTGTATGTACGTATGTATGTATGTATGTATGTATGTATGTATGTATGTATGTATGTATGTATATATGAATGTATGTATGTATGTATGTATGTATGTATGTATATATGAATGTATGTATGTATGTATGTATACATGCATATATATGTGCTAGATGTCACCAACGCTGCAAATGACATGAAATACGTAGACAACGAGAACGAGAAAAAATGGAAAACAGGACAAGTAAACAGAAAAACTAAGAAATTTCGTAGCGGTGATGAGAGTCTTGGAGATGATAAGCGTAGTGGTCGGTAATCGGTTGTTGACAACGAAGTCGAAGCCAATCCACGCACAACTGTTCGAGAGCATGCTTCTGAATTAGACGCAACGTATACTACAATTTCCAACAACTTGAAAGAGATTAGAATAACCAAAATACTATAGAAATGTGTGCCGCACGAATTGAACGACAACCCCAAAAAAAACGCCGTTTTGAAGAGTCGTCTTCCCTCCTTTTTACGCAACAAGAACAACCCGTTTCTTGACCGGATTGTGACATGCTATAAAATGTGGATTCTTTACGACATACGGCGACGCTCAGCTCAGTGGTTGGACGCCGACGAAACTCCAAGGCACTTCCCGAAGCCAAAGTTGCACCAAAAGAAGATCATGGTGACTGTTTGGTGGTCGGCAGCCGGTCTCATCCATCACAGCTTTTTGGATCCAGGCGAAACCATTACGGCGGAGAAGTACTGTCAGCAAATGGATGAAATGCATAAGAAATTTTGACAACAACAGCCAGAATTGGACAATAGAAAAGGACCAATTCTTCTCCACGACAACGCTCGGCCGCACGTCGCACAACTGACCTTGCAGAAGTTGAACGAATTGGGCTACAAAACTCTGCTTCATCCGCCATACTCCCCAGACCTCTCGCCTACCGACTACCATTTTTTTCAAGCATCTTGACAACGTCCTTCGTGAGAAATGCTTCAAAAGCCAAGACGATGCAAAACATGCCTTCAACGGCTTCATCGCCACCAGAACGCAGAATTTTTACGCTACTGGCATAAATAAACTTGTTTGGCGTTGGCAAAAATGTGTTGATTCTGATGGTGTTTATTTCGATTAATAAAGTTTAGTTTGAGCCGAAATATGTGCATCTGAATTTAAAGGTTAAAAACTGTAAGAACTGTCTTGATAACCTAATTGAAGAACAGAATATAAATCAGAAACACAGATTGCGGGCGGCTCCATTTAATTAATTAATGAAAACCTTACATCAATTTGAATGAATCCGATCTCGTCAGATGACCGTATAGACTTCAAACATAAAGAATAAACCATTTTTTAACAAATTTACATCAACAATGGAAACCGAAATATTTATATAGTTTCCTTTTGTTATATCTCTGCTACTCTCTAAATTAATAAGGTATGCACTATTTTTCGAAACTCATACTTCCACAGTTATAAGAAAAGGAAACCTTGTAAATATTTTGGTTTGCATTATTGATGTAAATTTGTTAAAATCAACAACCTCACGATATTGTATACTGTGCGACGTCTATTATAATAATAATAATAATAATAATAATAATAATATAATAATAATAATAATAATAAAAAGAAGAAGAAGAAGAAGAAGAAGAAGAAGAAGAAGAAGAAGAAGAAGAAGAAGGAGAAAAAGA
>NW_021826437.1:10000-11267 GCF_006345805.1 Octopus sinensis | reverse complement strand
CCCATTCTTATGTAATCACAAATTACATAAATAGACTTCTTATGAGTTTCGTAATAAAAAAATCATAAACATTTCGTTTTTAAAAATATTTTTCTTTAAATACCTATTTTTTAAAAGTATTTAAATAAAAACAACAAAATGAAAATTAAACTGAGCTTCATATAACTTATCTGACGAATCTAAAATCCCTTAAATCGCTTAATCTACGAGACTAATCCCACGACGAATAAAATGTCTAGACGAGTTGGCGGTTATTAACAGAATTGTCCTTAACGGTTGCCAATCACACTGCGATAAATTAATCTAGCTCTGCTTTTGTCAGTTAAATCATTCTTTTTTTTTTTTTTAATATGTAAATAAATTTATATAAAAGAAAATAAAAACAGACTAATGCAGAGAATATCAATAAACAAAAATAAACAAAAATATAGGCATAAACAATCAAATATGGTGTATTTTGAATGAGAAACTTAATCCGCGTACGATTTTTAAAGTGATTGTTGAAGGTCTTTGTCGAATAAGTAGCTTTAGAGTTAGCTCTCACACTGAGATTTATTTCCATACTTCAGTGCGGGAAAATCGGGACGGTGGCCATTTTGTCATCTTGTTTGCAGACTGGAAAGGGTGGGGAGGGGATGGAATGGATGCGGGGGTTGGGGTTCGACATGTGAACTTTCTCCTGAAAATTCTGTAGAAAAAAAAAAAAAAACAGAAAAATAGAAATAGTGTGGTTTGATGGTTGTATATCTGTCGTGACCTCGGAAAATGTGGGTTCGTGTCCAGCCTGCAGCTTTCAACTTTTTTTTTTAATATTATAAGTGCAAGCATGGTTTTATGGGTAAGAAGCTCACTTTGCGACTATGTGGGTTCGGGTTCGGGTTCGGGTTCGGTCCCACTGAATAGCACCTTGGGTTGATTAAAGCTTTCTGAGTGAATTTCAATGATGGAATCTGAATGGAACACACAGACACACACACACACACAGACACACACACACACACACACACACACACACACACACACACACACACATACACACACGCATACACAAACGGGATTTGAACACAACGTGAACAGAATTCATGTTACGAAGGAGCATTTTGATCGATGCACTAACGATTGTTCAAGCTCGCCGCTTTCATAATGATAATAATGCCTTCAAATTTTGGCACAAGGCCTGCAAATTTCAGGGAATGGTCTAGTCGGTTACATTGACTCCAGTACTCAGCTGGTACTTACTTTATCGACCACGAAAAAGGATGAAAGG
>NW_021826437.1:0-5000 GCF_006345805.1 Octopus sinensis | reverse complement strand
TTCAGAGTTCAAATAACGCCGAGGTCGACTTTACCTTTCATCATTTCGAAGTCGATAGAAATAAGTACCAGTCAAATACTGTGGTCGATGTAAACGAATATATCTCCTCCCCACTCCCCGCGCCACTCAAATTGCTGGCCTGGTGCCAAAATTTGAAACCAATATTTTGTACTGCAATTCTCCTGTTTTTTTTTTTAATTGTTAGTTATGCAAATTGAATCGCTGTTCAAACTCACCGTAGTGTAGCAGTAATTCTTGCTGCTGCTGCTGCTGCTGCTGCTGCTGCTGCTGCTGCTGCTGCTGCTGCTGCTGCTGTTGCTGTTGAGCGAACGGTCTTCGTCCCAGAGCTCGCAAGATGGGAGAAGTCCAAAAGGTGGTCCTTTGCTATTCGTAAGACCCACAGAAGAGAAAGCAGGTCAACCCCCCGACACCGAGAGCATCGACGGATGGATGGATGAATGCGCATCCAGGCTCAGCGGTTGCGCAGGAAGTCGGGGACAAGAAACAGGAAGAAAGAGTGAGAGAAATTTGGGGCGAAAGAGTACAACAGGGGTCGCCCCTCCCCCTGCCGGAGCCTCGTGGAGCTTTAGGTAGGTGTTTTCGCTCAATAAACACACACAACGCCCGGTCAGGAATCGAAACCGCGATCCTCCGACTGCGAGTTGCTGCCTTAACCACTGGGCCATTGCGCCTCCTTGCTGTTGCTGCTGCTGTTGTTGTTGTTGTTGATGTTGCTGTTGATGATAATGATGTAGAAGCTGCTTTACTTGTTGTTGTTGTTGTTGTTGTTGTTGTCAGGTATTTGTGGTCCACTTGCCACGATAATCCCAAGATGGGATTTCGGTGGATGACGACTGAATTGAGGGATTAATATATTTCGCGGATTTGGGATGAGGGCGGGGACTGAGTGGATGCGGAGGTGTATGTGTGTGAGTGTGTGTGTGTGTGAGTCAGTGTGTGTGTGTGTGGGGGGGGAGAGACGGGCGTATCTTTTTGACAAATGGATAAATATAAAGAAAGAAGGAAAGAAAGATGGAAAGAAAGGATAGAAGGAAGGAAGGAAGGATGTCAATTAGGCACACATGACAATTAGTATTTGATTGGTTGGTTGAACATAATACCCTACTTAGAAGCGGTCGGATCTGATTATTATGATGGTGACGATTACGACAATTATGATGGTGATAATGATGATGATGATGATGCTGAGGATGATGATGATGATTATAGTGAGGATTATTATGGTGATGGTGACGATGATGATGATGATGATGATGATGACGATGATGATGATGGTGATGATGATGGTGATGATGATGATGATGATTATAGTGAGTATTATTATGGTGATGGTGACGATGATGATAATGATGATGATGATGATGATGATGATGATGATGATGATGATGGCGATGGTGATGCTGTTGATGATGATGGTGATGATGATGATGATGACCGCGGCGATGCCGATAATAATGAGGACTATGCCGATGACGACGACGACGACGACGTCTATGACGAAGATGATGATAATGGGGAGGAGAAAGAGGAGGAGGAGAAAGGATGGACGGAGAAAGAGGAGAAGGAGGCCAAGAGGGAGGAGAATGATGATGATGATGATGATGATGATGATGATGATGATGATGATCATGACGACGGCGACGACTATGACTAGGATGAGAATGTTAATGTTAAGAAGGAGGGGAGGAGGATGATTATAATGGTGACGACCCTGACGACGAAGATGGCAGCATCATCAACGACGAAGAACATGAGGATGATGATGATGATGACTATCGTGATGATGCTGATTGTGCTTATGACAACGATGAAGAGGAGGACGACGCTCAAAGTTAATGAGGATGACGACGAGAGGAATGAAAGCGATGACACTGACATCCGACGAGGAGGAGGGAAGGAGGAAAAGGATGATGATGATGATGATGGTGGTGATGGTGGTGATGATGATGGTGACAACGATGATAGTGGTGAGAGAACGATGATGATGACGACGACAACGACAACGACGATGATGATTATGATGGTGATGGTGGTCGTGATTGTTGATGATGATGATGATGAGAAGGAGGAGGAGAAAGGGAAGCGGATGGTGTGGTGGTGGTGACGATGATGATAACGGTGACGATGTTGGGAAAAGGACGACGACGACCACAACGATGATGATGATGATGATGATGATGATGATGGTGATGGTGGTCGTGATTGTGATGATGATGATGAGGAGGAGGAGGAGGAGAAAAGGGAAGGGATGAAGTGGTTTGTGGTGACGAGGATGATAACGGTGACGATGTTGGGAAAAGGACGACGACGACCACAACGATGATGACGATGATGATGATGATGATGATGGTGATGGTGGTCGTGATTGTTGATGATGATGATGAGGAGGAGGAGGAGGAGAAAAGGGGAAGCGGATGAAGGTGGTTGTGGTGACGAGGATGATAACGGTGACGATGTTGGGAAAAGGACGACGACGACCACAACGATGATGACGATGATGATGATGATGATGATGGTGATGGTGGTCGTGATTGTTGATGATGATGATGAGGAGGAGGAGGAGGAGGAGAAAGGGGAAGCGGATGAAGGTGGTGGTGGTGACGATGATGATAACGGTGACGATGTTGGGAAAAGGACGACGACGACCACAACGATGATGACGATGATGATGATGATGATGATAGTGATGGTGGTCGTGATTGTTGATGATGATGATGAGGAGGAGGAGGAGAAAGGGGAAGCGGATGAAGGTGGTGGTGGTGACGAGGATGATAACGGTGACGATGCTGGGAAAAGGACGACGACCACCACAACGATGATGACGATGATGATGATGATGTTTGACCACAATACTCTTTACTCTTTTACTTGTTTCAGTCATTTGACTGCGGCCATGCTGGAGCACCGCCTTTAATCGAGCAACTCGAACCCGGGACTTATTCTTTTGTAAGCCAGTACTTATTCTAAATCGGTCTCTTTTGCCGAACCGCTAAGTAACCGGGGACATAAACACACTAGCATCGGTTGTCAAGCATGCTAGGGGGACAAACAGACACACGCATTATATATAATATATACATTATACGACGGGGTTCTTTCAGTTTCCATCTACCAAATCCACTCACAAGGCTTTGGTCGGCCCGAGGCTATAGTAGAAGACATTTGCCCAAGGTGCCACGCAGTGGGACTGAACCCGGAACCATGTGGTTGGTTAGCAAGCTACTTACCACACAGCCACTCCTGATGATAATATCAAAGGGGAGCCGGTAGCATGGAAGCTGTCGTTGTTTGTTATAGCGTAGCCGCACGTCAGCTTTGACCAAAAGACATGATAGGCCGAACGACAGATTGTTTCCTTTTACTAGAAAATACCATACATTCACCGATCTGGAATGAAGATATCACTGCACGCTGCCACCAGTAGTAATAAAACGTATGGCGTGCAACGTGTCAGTCTGGACATATTGCACAAATTCTCTACCCTTGCGGCTGTGTGGTAAGTAGTCACAACACAGTGGAGGCACAATGGCCCAGTGGTTAGGGCAGCGGACTCGCGGTCGTAGGATCGCGGTTTCGATTCCCAGTCCGGGCGTTGTGAGTGTTTATTGAGCGAAAACACCTAAAGCTCCACGATGCTCCGGCAGGGGATGGTGGTGATCCCTGCTGTACTCTTTCACCACAACTTTCTCTCACTCTTACTTCCTTTTTCTTTGTACCTGTATTTCAAAGGGCCGGCCTTGTCTCTCTCTGTGTCACGCTGAATATCCCCGAGAACTACGTTAAGGTACACTTGTCTGTGTGGTGCTCAGCCACTTACACGTAATTTCATGAGCAGGCTGTTCCGTTGTTCGGATCAACCGGAACCCTCGTCGGTCGTAACCGACGGAGTGCTTTCCAAGTCACAACACACAAACCAATCAAGATACAGCGCTTGAAAACAGAAAATGTCTATAATGAAAATTTATACCATAATGATTCGTTTCAAGAAGTTATTGTACATTGTTAATATTTCGTGTGTCTTCCCTTAGCTTGAATAATTGCTTCAATGCACCTGGGAAGAGATGCGCACAAATCTTTCACCATATTCACAGGTATGAGATGCCATTCTCTGTGGCTGAGCTCCTATAACTCTTCAAGATTGCGTGGATTCTTCTCTTTAGTTCTATCCACCTTTGCTCGATATATATATATATAAATTTTCAGAATGAGATTTTTATCTCATTCTGAAAAAAATTTTTTTTTATATATACACATGCTGATATGACCTACGTTGGACTCCTCATTTGCATAATCACCGAACCTGGAGCTTAACTATAGTCTGTCCATAGCACCTACCCAGCACTACCTGACACCTTTGAGCCTTATTGACACCATTGCCTCTCTCATAACATCTATATATCTATCTATCTATCTTCTATCTATCTATCTATCTATCTATCTATCTATCTTATCTATCTATCTATCTATCTATCTATCGATCTATCTATATATATATAGTATATATATATAACACACACCACAAGTATATAAAAACACTACACTCAATATATTAGGAGATATATAAATTTATATATCTATATTATATATATATATATATATAATATATATATGTATGTGTATATAATGTATGTATCTATGTATGCGCGTCTGGTGTGTACGTTGCGTATATACATAAATTAACATACATATATATCTATATATTAATACATGTATGTAAGGGTGTATATATGTTTGTTCTTGTCCTCCACGTTTTATTGCTTGTACTAATTTATTTACAGCCCGGCGACCCTATGAGTTAGCGGTGCGACAAAGAGAGAATTGTAGCATTAAAATACGTACTGCAATCGTTTTGTTCGACCAAATGCTACTAAGCGGTACCAATGGCCTGGACGCTGACCAATGACAGAGAGAAGAAAAATAAAATAATTCACACGGAAGTATAGGGAACGTGAGCCGAATACCGTAACGACTAAACCACG
>NW_021826436.1:0-12983 GCF_006345805.1 Octopus sinensis | reverse complement strand
AAATGCTTATCAGTATTTCGTTTGTCTTTACGTTCTGAGTTCAAATTCCGCCGAGGCCGACTTTACCTTTCATCCTTTCTGGGTCGGTAAATTAATTACCAGTTGCGTACTGGGGTCGATCTAATCGACTGGCCCCCTCCCCCAAAATTTCGAGCCTTGTGCCTAGAGTAGAAAAGATTATAACTTGAGGATTACAGACATACGGCAACGATGATGATGCCTCTATGTGGCAACTGGATTTGCTAGATATTGTAGCCAACTTTTCCTCAAATCACAACCTACTGTTTTAAAAAAAAATTTTTAATATTTTTTTAGCTGAAGCAACACATTAAATAATGTAGTTTTTGAGATACATATACACGAATTCATAGCAACAACAACAATAATAATAGAAAGAAACCCGCTGTGCTCACCTGACCTGTTGGTAATAGCAGCTAAATTGTACTCAAATCGTACAAAAAGTGCTTTGGGAGAACGAAATATACTTCAGATATTACAGGATGGCCATGGCTGGAAAACCATTGCTATAGATCTGCCTGTTTGCTAGACCAAGGGCTAAACTACAATTACGATAGCAACAACTTGATAAGCAATCTCAACAATCGATGTTCTCCATACATTTATTATTATCATTATTATTATTATTATTATTATTATTATTATTATTATTATTATTATTATTATCATTATCATCATCATCATCATCATCATCATCATCATCATTATTATTTTTATTATTATAATTATTATTATCATAATCATCATCATTATTATTATTTTTATTATTATTATTATTATTATTATTATCATTATCATTATCATCATCATCATCATCATCATCATCATCATCATCATCATCATTATTATTATTATCATTATCATCATCATCATCATCATCATCATCATCATCATCATCATCATTATTATTATCATTATCATCAATTGTAGTAATAGTGGTTATTGTAGTTTTAGAAGGAGTAGTATTTAAAATTTCGGTTTTATAATATTAACCAAACATTTATTATCTAAGGAAAATTTTCCACTTTCCTCAGAAAAAAATATATTATTTGCACTGATCAAAATGTGTAAATAATTTTAAAATAGCCACAGACTTTGGCTGTTTGTAGAGAGAGAGGGAGAGAGAGAGAGAGAGAGAGAGAGAGAGAGAGGAGAGAGGGGGGGAGTGAAACCCAGAATTTTAATACCAAGTCTTTTAATGTTAGTTAAAAGTGAATACTTATCCCCGGAATCAAGACATTCACCTCTTTTGTGGTTATTATTAGTGTGATAATAAAAACGACCTTTTTATGAATTAATAATATAGTTAATTAATTATATAAATAATCAGTAATATACAGACATTACCGTTTAAACAGACTTCGTCTGTTATTGTATAACAATATATATATATATACACACAGCACGGAAGAGATGCAGCTCGGAATTTTGTCAGTGAACAGGTCGCGGTCTGAAAGCGACGAAAATATTTTGACAAATTAAATTTAAATGTTGAAGTGAATCAACGGCTTTTGTGTGTTTCTTTAATGGCTTATAAACACCTTCCACGCTGCAATTATTTTCGTTCCAGCACACGATCTCAGATCAAGTCACTCGCTATGCAAGTACATCTCCGTAATATATATATATATATATATATATATATATATATATATATATATATATATATATATATATATATATATATATATATATATATACATATATATATATATTTCTCAATTTATTCATGTATGTTATTTTGTAATAATTACTGGTATCTTATATATCAATATATTTTATATCTTGTATGTAAAGCATAATATGTTATATGTATGTATATTATTGTAATTATCAGTTTAGTAAATAAATAAATAAGTTAATATAATATAATGTCTAAAAGTTAACGAACCACCTATTGATCCCCTCCATTTTGTTATTGCTATATATATATATATATATATATATGAAAGACAGAAGATGGAATATACGAGAATTTATTAAACACGACAATTATTTCGACACATCTAGCATCGATTCCTTTTGGGTGGGACACTCAACAACAGGTTCTGGAGCATCCAGAGGTGAAAGTAACCGTGCTTTACCCAGTAAAGTATATATATATATATATGTGTATATATATATATATATATATATATATATGTATATATATATATATATATATATATCATCAGGTGGTGCTATTAAGTTAGACATGGCCTGGACCAATCTTTGGTCGAAACATATCTAAGTTTATCTAAGTTTATATAGTATGTATATGTATGTATATATATATATATATTATATATATATATATATATATATATATATATATATATAGAATATATATATAATATATATATATATATATATATATAGGTAATATATATATATGTTGTATATATATATTTAGTTATACATACATGTATGTATGTATGTATCTGTATCTGTATGAAATGAGAAACGACGAAGTCTTCTAACAATGCAAAAAAAAAAAAAAAAAAAAAAAAAAAAAAACTTGTGTTTCAGGCGCAAAAAATTGGGCTTTTTCTGCATTATTATTAGTTTTTCTTATTTGTTATTTCATTTATCATTCTGCTTCTGTACTACAAAGCTGCAACCCAACTACAACGCTCTTATATATATATATATATAAAATTGTATATATGCGCATACGTATACACACACACACACATATATATATATATATATATATATATATGTATATGTAGTTTCAGATCAGAGCTGCGGCCATGCTGGGGCACCATTATTTTGCTACACTGTTGTTATTGAGAGCCTCCTCTGATATGTGGCATTAGGTGAGTGAGGGAGTTTGATGCTACTACCCTCATTTGCACCTCTTGCCGCTAGATAGGTTCATTTGAGACTCTCGACAGGAGAGATCCAGTTTTAATTTGAAAACACCTACATCCACTTTGCGTAGGTCCCTCAGGATCTCAGGATCTCTCTCTCTCTCTCTCTCTCTCTCTCCCTCTCTCTCTCTCTCTCTCTCTCTCTATATATATATATATATATATTTTGTGTGTATATGTGTGTATGTGAATTATACTATCGTTTCTATCTATTTTTCCTCTTTGCATATGTAATTTGGTAAAGAAGTGATATACATATGTATACCAAAGATCGAAAATATATTTGCATATATCTTATAGTAATATATCATATCTATTATATAAAATCCGTTCTGTTCTGTCTGTCTGTGTGTGTCTTCTAGGATCTCGGGCATCTTCCATCCGATTGCGCTCAAATTTGATATGTAGATACCGACAGTATCAGGGCGTGTATAAGTCTTGAAAAAATTACAAAAATCGATTCCAGATGAGAATACGATCGATAAAGCCATGGGAAAGTGCATTTGTACGCGCAAGTACATCAGCTGTTGCGATCGATACTACGCGTACGCGATAAAAATGCACGTGCAGTTTGCGCAAAAAAAGAGACCAAAAAAGTAAGATACAAAAGAGATATTTTCTTCAAAGTTGGCATTAAGGAAGGAAAGACTATTTGGTTTCTCAAGAAGTTTTTCTTGTCTTAACTTCGTTTAACAAAACCAAAAATTTTATTGAAATAATAATTTTTTAATGAAAAGAAAACACTGATTGCTTTTTATTCAGCAGATAATATCATATAATATATATAATACATATATACATACACACATGCATACACACACGCATATATATATGCATACACACATATGCACATACATACTCAGATGTGTGATTCTTGGACCTGGTGATGCGTTAGTCTTTGCACTACTTTGGAATATTACTTTCTCCTCTTGGCACAAGACACGAAATTATGGAGGGGAGGGGGCAGTGGATTAGATCGACCCCAGTACGCAACCCCGATAAAATGACTGGCAAAGTCGATCTCGGCGGAATTTGAACTGAGAACGTAAAGACAGACGAAATATCTATTTCTTTACTACCCACAAGAAGCTAAACACAGAGAGCACAAACAAGGACAGACAAACGAATTAAGTCGATTATATCTTCATTTTTATTAATTTTGTGTGAGGAACATAACATCGTAAAATTTGGATGTAAATTTGTTATAAAGATGATTTTAAAACAGTCAGATTGAAAATCAAAAACACTAATGACGCAATTGAAACCAATGCAAGGTGTTTCAGCTGGAATAAGGCAACGAAAGGATTGAATAAAACCTTACTCGGGTACTTTGCATGGAAAACTGAAAAACATTATTTTTGCATTGCTTATAGAAAGTTAAAAAATAACTTCAAATTTAAAATTTATGAAGCACAGGAGTGGCTGTCTGGTAAGAAGCTCGCTTCCCAACCACATGATTCTGGGTTGAGTACCACTGAGTGACACCTTGCGCAAGTGTCTTCTACTATAGTCTCGAGCCGACCACATCCTTGTGACAGGATTTGGTAGACGGAAACTGAAAGAAGCCCGTCGTATATATACATATATATATACACGTATGTGCGTGTATGTATTTGTATATATATCTGTGTGTGTGTATGTTTGTGTGTCAACATCGCTTGACAGCAGATGTTGGTGTGTTTACGTCCCGTAACTTGCGGTTCGGTAAAAGAGACCGATAGAATAAGTACTAGGCTTACAGTGAATAAGTCCCGGGGTCAATTTTGTACGGCTAAAAGGCGGTGCTGCGGCATGGCCGCAGTCAAATGACTGAAATAAGTAAAAAAATTAAAAAGACTTGCTAGCTGTTGCTTACCTCGGCTTATTAAGTATACCAGTGCGTAAGAAACTTTCAAATAACACGGTTTTCAAGATGCCTAAGCATTAGTTTGTATTTTTCTAAAACCTTAAATTATAATCTTAAATATCTGTGGTACATGCGGCACATCTTGCGAGGCACCATTTAAGAAGCGTTGCATCAGGGAACAGTAAAGATTCGGCGTGGGTGAAACCTGTTTCACCATTAGCAAAAAAATTTGTAAGATTTTTAGTAACAGAAAGAATATGTTAGTGAGTTAACGATGGTGCCTCGAAGCATTAGCTCAATCTACCAGAAAAGGCAGCTAGGTAACCTTCTAATCACATCTTACAGTAGTATATGTATGCAACAATGCAATGTCACATTCGCCTTTATGATCCGGGAATAGACATTGCTGGAAAAATCTTGCCTCACAGTTTTATTCAATAACGGCTGACCTAGGGCTATAACGACGATAACATCAGCATCAACAATTTTTTGTGAGTAAGCTAAGAAGGAACATGTGCATGATGGTTTGACTCGGTAAAAATAGCAGTAAAACCGTCCATAAATCCGATCCTAAAAACCATTTCATAAATGGAATGGCACCGTAGATAATGAAAATCCTACATAAACGTAATGTCTTCTTTATCTACTTGTTTTAGTCATTGGACAGAGGCCATGCTGGAGCACCACCTTGACAGATCTTTGTCGAACAAATCAACCCCAGGACTTAGTTTAAAGTTTAGTTCTTATCCTACTAGTTTCTTTCACCGAACTTCTTCTAAGTCACAGGGATGTAAACAAACCAGCACCGGTTGTCCAGCAGTGGAAAGAAATACTCACACACACATACACATGTATACACACACATACATGTATACACACTCACTCACACACACACACACACACACACACACACACACACACACACACACACACACACACACACACACACACACACACACTTCGACAGGCTTTCACATAATTTCCATCTACCAAATTCACTCACAAGGCATTGGTCGGCCCGGGACCAAGGTAGAAATCATTTATCCAAAGTGCCGCACAGTGGAACCGAACTGCATATCACGTGGTTGCAAAGCGAGCCCATAAATGACACAGCCTTTTGCTCACAGGTGTGCTCGGTAGGGTTAAACAACAGCAGCAGCAGCAACAAGAACAACAACAACAAATATATATATACATAAATTAAGAATGCGGGAGATATAAACCGAATTCTGGTGTTTAACGGAGTTAATGGAACGAGGTTCAGAGAGCGTCCCTGCTGTGATTGAGCGTCGGTCCTAGAACGCTCTTGTTAATCATGCATACTAATAGAAACGTGTGTGTGTACGTGCATCCGTGTGTGTGTGTGTGTGTGTGTAATGAAACACTCACACAGCACGTATATTTATGTAAGTGGAGATATATAATCTTCGCCCTCTGTAGTTTAACCTAAATATTATTAGGTTTATACATATACATACATCCATACGTACGTATGTATGTATGCATGTATGCATGTATGTATGTATGTATGTATGTATGTATGTATGTATGTATGTATGTATATGTATGTATGTAAGGTATGTATTTATATATATATGTAAGGTATGTATTTATGTATGTATACATATGTGTGTACATATGGATGTACATATGTATGTACATATGTATGTATGAATATATATATGTACAAATATATATATATATGTATATATATGCTTTCAAATACTTATAAATATATACATATGTGTGAGAGAGAGAGAGAGAGAGCTAACGTATTGAGACAGCGTGTGCTAGGATAAATTGTAAATACGTTAACGTACGTACGTTTAATAAGCATGCGTTTGGCCACGCTGTTTGGACAGACCTTGCTGTTAAGCAAAAAGCCTGTCTCTCTGTAGAATGGACTGAAGTAAAACCTCGACTACTTTCGTCTGTTTATCGTCGGCTTATCACGAGTGTCTATTTCGTTCGTTTTATAAAGAAAGAAAGCAGCCTAAAGCTTCTTATACAAATGCTTTGGGTAAGGGGCATCGATTTTACTCACTTGCATATTAGATTCGTTAGCGACACAAATTAGAAACGGCTAAAGAATAGAAATAATTCGTGTGTAAATTTACATGACTTCTTTTAATAGACTGAAAATGATACATCACTGGGTCGTAGGTTTAGCCAATTCTAATTGGTTTAGAACACTGAGATTGTGGGCTGCATTGTTGTCTTTTAGGTAATGTTGCTATTGTTGGTTTCAGCTACTATGGTATAGAGAAAAGAAAGATTTGGCAATCGAGTGTCAAAGGTAGATAACCTGTAACGTTTATGATTTGTGGACCGATATCTATGTGCAAGTTCCATTGGTACTTCGGTCAAAGAGAAGTTGTCCGAAAGGAATGGTCTCAAGTGATGGCCTCCTGCTCATATTTTCGTGGGAAGTTTTACGATATGAATTGTATCAGTTAAACATAGACTACACTTTCTTGTACCGTTGTTATATGGTTGGCTATGAACATGATGTTCCAGGATATTGAGTCACGTGCAAATGTCTCATTTTCTGCCAAGGCAACACCAACGTCCTCTTAACGATTAGCCAGAGATGGTTTTTAAAATGAGAATATCTGAAATAAACTCGACTGCTCTCGCAAATGAGAATACTAGAAATGAACCCGATCGCTCTCAGAAATTAAGTAAAAAAAAACGGAAAAATAATCCAGAATCCTTGTCCGGTACCGGATCGATCCCACAGTTCATGCCAGTCACGAGGCCAAACATCCCTGAAAGTTTCATTTCGAATCCCTCCAGCGGTTCTTGAGACATTTTGTTCACAGACAAACAAACACGACTGAAAACAATACCTCCGCCTAAGCGAAGGCGGATGTAATTACAATAATATGGATATCATTGCCCACGCTAGGAAGCTATTCTTCGATTAGAATTATATTTGAGTTTAAAAAGTAGAACTAACTGGTTCATCTGATTTCAGTATGGGGCAGTGGTGTGTGCCTCTGTGTGTGTGTGTGTGTGTGTGTCTATATGTGTCTCTTTATGCCTGTGTTTGTCTTCCACCAGTTGACAACCGGTGTTGATTTGTTTTCGTCAGTGTGACTTACCTGTTCAACAAAAATGACCAACAGATTTAGTACCAGGTATACGAAATAAGTACTGGATGAATCTGTTGGACGAAAACGCTTCAAGCCGATGACCCAATTTGGCCGCCATTTGATTACTGTAACAAGTAAAAGGTAGAAGGCACCTTCCATGATACCCTGTATTTGCAACTCTCTATTTCCATTTCCATTTCCATGGAGCGGTGTTTTTATTATTCCCCTACCTTAGCTGGAACATTTAAGGGACGGTCTGCGACACAGATTACGTATGTAATTGGAACAATTACTTTAATGTTATTATTATTATTATTATTCTTGTTGTTGTTGCTGCTGTTGTTGTTTTAAATTTCTGCAGAATCGTTAGCACGTCGGACAAAATGCTTAGCGGCATTTCGTTCGTATTTCTTCCATTCTGAGTTCAGATTCCACCGAGATGGACTTCCCCTTTCACCCTTTCGGGGGGTCGATAAAATAAGTACCAGTTGAGCACTGGAAACTGATGTAATCGACTCTATCCAACGCCGATAGGTTGCGGGAGTTTCCGGTTGTTAGGTCCAGAGTACAGACGAGTAGTTCACGCTCGTCGGATTTTCGTTTTCACGCCAGAGGTAATGGTTTTCGTCAAGTCTGGGACGTGGTTTGCACAGTCCAGCATGTCCATAGCAATTTCTATGCGGAATTACTTCTGCTGCTCCGCCAGGACCTTGCGGATCAATTTCGCCGATACTCTCCGCATGCACAAATCCTTCGTTAAAATGCAATGCATTGATCTTGTGCTTATTCCCATTTTGTGAGCAATTTCTTGGATTGCTACACGGAGGCCTTTCGTGAATATTCGCCGATCCTTCTCCAATCGGCTCCTGCCTAGTTTCGGCTTGCGGATGGCTTCTGAGAGCGCCTCGCTCTCCACTGAGGTGTGGCCATGTTTGAAACGGTTGTACCACTCCATGATATGAGTTTTATCCATGGCATCATCACCAAAGGCCTGCTGAATATCTAGACTGATCTGATCTTGATTATCATCAAGTTCTTGGAAAAAACTTAATGCAACGTCTCTGCTCGATGCGTGCGGTGAAAACGAAAATCCGTCGAGTGCGCACGTCTGTACTCTAGGCGTAATAGCCGGGAGCAGACGCAGTCTACCGGCGCGAAGATTTTTACGCATGCGCAGGAAGCATAGCGTCACCCCCAAACCATTTGGAATTAGTTGAGGCTGATTTTTTTTGAACGCACTTCGTTTGTAGCAGTAAGCTTTAAACTGCTAGGAAACCTACTCAGTTTCTTTTTCTTTTTATTTATATATCCAGAGTAAAGCTTTTTTCTGTCTCGTCCTTACTTTTCGCGGTGTTAGCGATTGTAGATAATGAACTTTTAAAGATACTACATAAAATCACATTGACGCTTTTCTCTCCATAGTAAAACATGTTTAGCAAAAATACATAAATAGACGCAGACGTCTCACTATGTGGCAAGAAATTTGCTTCTCAACTACATGGTTCCTGGTTCAGTCTCACTGCATGGCACTTTGGGCAAGTGTTTCCTACTATAGCCTCGGGCCGACCAGCGTTGTGAAGGGATTTGGTCGGGAGAAACTGAAAGAAAAGGCGGCGAGCTGGCAGAATCGCTAGCAGGCCGGGCGAAATGCTTAGCGATATTTCGTCTGCCGTTACGTTCTGGGTTCAAATTCCACCGATGTCAACTTTGCCTTTCATCCTTTCGGGGTCGATTAAATAAGCATCAGTTACGCACTGGGGTCGATGGAATCGATTTAATCGTTTGTCTGTCCTTGTTTGTCCCCTCTGTGTGTAGCCCCTTGTAGTTAGTAAAGAAATAAGAAATTGAAAGAAACCTATTCATTATGTGTGTTTGTTTGTTTGTTTGTTTGTGTGTGTGTGTGTGTGTGTGTGTGTGTGTATGCATTTGTGTCTGTTTCCCCTATCACCGGTTGTCAAGCGGTTGGTGTATTTGCGTTCCCGTGACTTTAAAAGAAATAAGTACTTCGGTCAATTCCTTCGACTAAAAATTCTACGTGGCGGTGCCCCAACATGGCCGCAGTTTAATGACCGAAAAACGTAAAAGATAGAAGGTAAATACACAAATGTACTTACACACAGACGAAAGTACAGAGAGACACACACACACAAAGTGACAAATACATACACAAACAGAAAATATAAACAGTTACAGATAACTATTGGAAACTGAAAAAAATGTTAACATACGAACAATTACGACAAGAATGCAGTGAAATAATACTTAGTAACATGTAGAATAGCAAAATAATATTAACATTCCTTGTATCAACAAAGCGAAAAAAAAAGAGTAATACAGAAAAAAAAACTGAAAGAAAACAACTTGTACACCTTCGCTTCACTTCGTTATAAAGTCGAATGCACAGACAGACGCAGAAATAATCCAACACATGATCATGCATATACATATGTCTAAAGAGATATAGACATGTGTGTATGCTCACAAAAACATACTGATAGCGATGGTACACATTTAAAATCAAAAGCACGTGTTTAATTGTTGGGCTGAGAAGAGGTCAAAACTATATTTGACCTCTTCTCAAATAGACTTTTGAGAAGTCTATATTTAAGAATATAGTCAAATATATTCTCAAATATATTTTGAGAATATATTTGACTGAAAATATATATCTGAGTGATCAATACTATATTTGTTTTTTAATCTTTTACTTGTTGGTGTCATTGGAGTGTGGCCATGCTGGGTCAACACCTTGAAGGGTTTTGCGGGTGGGGCGCTTCTGCCGGCCGCTAAGTCACGGGGACGTAATCAAACCAATGTTGGTTGTGAAAGGGCGAGGGGTTGTCGAGTGCAAATACAAAGACACACACATATAGACTCACATGCATACATACATATATACATGCATACAAACAACACATGAATATGCATACATATACAAACATACATCTTTATATATAAACACATATCTCTGTCTGTCAATCTGTCTGTCTGTCTTTTAATATCTATCTATCTATCTATCTATCTATCTATCTATCTATCTATCTATCTATCAACATCATTAGTCGCACATACGTAATGTATGTGTTTTGTTAATACCCTAATTTACTGCGGGATAGCGTACGGGGAAAGTTCCCTACACGACGCCGAGCATTAAAGAACTATGAATATCCCAGCACAAGGGGATAGAATGTGCCCCGGGGTGACCAAGAATGACACCAACTAATATTTCTCTATTATAGCAGATTGGTACCATGTACTCGATACATCTCGAAACGGTGTGAACCGTCAATCTGCAACGTATATGCAAACACACACACACACGCACATACGCACGCACGCACATGCACACACACACACACACACACACACACACACACACAAACACAGAAACACACACACACACTCATACGTAAATGTCGACACTGTCGCACGCTGAATCTCCCCGAGAACTACGTTAAGGGTACATGTGTCAGTGGAATGCTCAGCCACTTGCACGTTGATTTCACGAGCAGGCTGTTCCGTTGATCAGATCAACTGGAACACCTCGCCATCGTAACCGACGGAGTCCCACGATATATATATATTATATATATATATAGATATAAAAGTATATATAGATATATTATATACATATATATATATATTTATTAATAGATATATATATATATATATATATATATATAGGATATAATATATTATATATATATATCGATATATATATATATATAGATATATATGTAGATATATATATATATATATATATATATATATACTATATATATATCTATATATATATTTATATATAATATTTATAGATATATATTATATATATATTACATTATAGACTGCTAGATTCTTAGCTTTTTTAAAAATTCTGTCTCTATATTTTCCTAATTCCATTCTGCTGAAGAGCGTGGGCCAGAAACGTAAAAGACTTTTTCGCTTTTCCGATTGTGTCAAACTAATACACCTGTATGTTGTTCTTAAACCTGTCCTCGTCTTTTTTTTTGTCTATAAATTTCAACTATATACGTTATGTTTTTATGTCAAATGTTTTCCGATTATTTATCGTTAATATACGTATTTTACTATATTCATTTGATAATTAGTATAAGTTAAGATAAGTACATTTATTCTATTATTATTATTATTATTGAGTGAGAGAGCAGTTCATGCCATCAAAGTGACACTGGGGTAAAATATACGAAGCCCAATATACCCATCATGACTACCCGTCTGATAAAGGTACACCAGGCACATGCATCACAACCATATGTGCGCGACATGGTGATTTCATATCAAGATAAACAGCACATGACCTTGCAGGTGGGGCCCTTCAGGTTGAGTAGCCCATCCCGCTCAAAGGTCCCTGAACAAGGGTTGTTTAAGGATGTTGAAAGAACCCCCATGTTTCCAGAGGTGAACTATTCAAACCCCAAACAATCCCTCTCAACACATGGCTATGATGCTCCCCCACTACTTCTGCTCGTGATCAGAGATGCACATATCGTCAGCCACTAAGGACATGCTCAACTAGTTTATATTTGTATTATTAGTATTATTATTATTATTAGTATTATTATATTATTATTATTATTATATTATTATATTATTTTAGACCTGACGAGTGGCTGTATTTTAAATAGAATAATTTTAGATCGATTTAATTTTAAATCGAATGTTTATTATGATATCATTTGAAAATATAGCCACGAAAACGTCGTAGTCGTTTTTTTCTAGTATTTACTATTATTGTTTTTGTACTTTATTGATTTTTAGAATAAGGTTTTTATAGTATGTTTTCTATATGGTGTGAATGACATCTTTCATTATTGAATTGTTAATAGAGGTTTCTCTCTCTCTCTCTCTCTCTCTCTCTCTCTCTCTATATATATATATATATATATATATAATATATGTTTATATATATGTATGTACTGTCCAGTTAATGTTGGTAATTTCCAAGACGATGTCTAGAACCTTACTTGTTTCAGGTCTTACTTGATAGTGGTCGGTTATTTATCCTGATTGCATTAAATAAATAAAATTCCACCAAAGCAACTTTCATCAGTTTTAAACCCATTTGTAACTACTCATATATAAAAAAAATTTACTGTATATATGTGTGTGTGTGTGTGGATGTGGGGGTGTATGTATATATGATATATAGAT
>NW_021826435.1:7500-12807 GCF_006345805.1 Octopus sinensis | reverse complement strand
CTCCCTTCAAAATTGCTTTCCTTGTGCCTATGTTACAAACAATTAAAATAATAATAATAATAATAATAATAATAATAATAATAATAATAATAATAATAATTTTAATAATAATTATAATAATAGTAATAATAATAATAATAACAATAATAATAATAATGGTAACGATAATAACAATAATAATAATAGTAATAATGTTTTTCTAATTTTGGCACAGCGCCAGCAATTTTTGGGAGGTTAATCGATTACATCGACCCCAGTATTTAAATGGTACTTTATTTCATCGACCCCCGGGGCCGGGTATGAAAGGCAAATTAACCATGGTACGATATGAACTCAGAACCTAGAGAGACGGAAGAATTACCAGAAAGTACTTTTTAACCCGACGCTCTAACAGTCCTGCCACACTCCACTAATTTGTTAATGATGATGATGATGATGATGATGATGATGATAAGTAGAATGATGATGTTGATAACGATAATTACAGATCTGTGCGCTGGATACAATGCCAACAAAAACATTATTGGTAAAGAGGTACAGGAGGTGCTGTGAGGGCACTTATGCCTTTCCAAACAAGAATGAAACGACGCAAGAGATGTGAACTAATTTTGACCGGATATTGAAATCGTGCACCGGACGCAACTCTTCTCACCGGGCGCTAACTTTATTTTCAAAATTCTATTTTCATTTGTGTTTCATTTCTTAAATTTCTTTTTTTGTTTTTGTTTTTTCTCTCTATGGCACTTACCATCATGATAAATACCACCCTGATGTTGATTTGGAAGATGATGGTGATAACGATGACCCAAAACGAGTGAGGGGAGGGGTAGGGCTTCAAAATTAAGGGAATTAGGGCGAGGGTGGATGGTTGTACAGGTGATTCATCGTTCTTAGTAGTTGACTAGTACCGTATGTATATATATATATATATATATATATATATATATATAATCGAATTCCGTGGAAGAATGAAAGGTAAGGTTCACCTTCGGCGAATTTTGAACTCAAAATACCCAGGGCTGTTACTAAAAAGCAAGATAAAATCATAAAATAAAAGAAAACTTATACAAAATAAAAACAAAAACAAAACAAATCAATAAAGTTCGTCTGGTTCCAGTGTTCCAACTTTTCGGCAAATGAAAGTGATTTAAGAGATATTATCTTCTCCAAAACTATGATGGAGCCAATTACGTGGAGAAGAAGAAGAAGAAGTAGCATCACTAGTAGTAGTAGTAGTAGTAGTAGTAGTAGTAGTAGTAGTAGCAACATTAGAAGCAGTCTTTATAACAATATATTGGTCTACCCTCGAGAAAATCACAATGGCCAAATAGCTATTGTGGCGGAGTATGATGAAGAAACTTGGGATTCTGATGATGATGATGAGGATGATGATGATAACAATGTTGATGATGACAACGACGACGACGATGAGGACAACGGTGATGATGATGATGATGATAATTATATCACTTGTAATAAATCTAATAAACTTATTCCTCAATTCATTCTTCTTAAAGAAAAACAACACTGCACACATCCAAACATGTGTGTATGTTGTGTTATATATTGTGACCCCCCCCATATATATATAATATATATATACTATATACATATATATATATATATATATATATTATATATTGTATATATATATATATATATAATATATATAATATAAATATATATAATATCATATATATACATCTATACCTATATATATAAAGATATATATATGTAGTGTGTATAAAACTCTTTAAACTTTTGTTGGATTCAGTTACAAACAAGCATAGGGACACACATTCAATCACTCTCTCTTTTCTCTCTCTCTCTCTCTCTATCTCTCTCTCTCTCACACACACACACTAACAAACAACAGCACATACACAGACACATTGACTGAATAAGCCGAAAGGCAAAGTGAAATGACCCAGTCAAAGCTGCTTATATATATATATATATATATATATATATATATATATATGTATGCTTGTATGTATGTGTGTGTGTGTAATATATATGTATGCATATATATATATGAATGTATGTTTGTATGTTGTATGTATATATATGCATATATAATAGTATCGAACTTTGCCACACGGGCACAAATTTGGGGCAAGTGGATGAGTCGATTACATCGACCCTAGTCTTCAACTGGTACTTATTTCTATCGACCCAGAAAGGATGACAGGCAAAGTCGACCAACGGCGGAACGTGAACTCAGACCGCCTTCAATATGCATATATAAGCGAAAGAGATGCAGTTTGTGAAATGCCATAGTTTTTCGCCACACGTAGAATCAGCGTGAATGTACCAAAGCAACCATAGAAATCCAAACGGTAAGGCTCTTAACGTAGAGGTTAGTGTTGCGCTCACGATCTCAACATCGTGGTTTCGATTCTCGGACTAGGCGGTGAGTCGAATTCTTGAGCATTTGAGCATCTGAGCATTTGAGCAAAACATTTCATTTCATATTGCTCCAGTCTACCCAGCTGCAATTGAGTAACCCTGCGATGGAGTGGGCTCCCTTTCATAGGAGGTAATGTCATCTCGGTCACACATACACCATGAAACCCAAGCATACGCCAATTAACCTCCCTACATGCCGAAAAACTCGAGATACTATTTATATGCGCTAAGTAGAAATTGAGGGCCAGTTGTGGGTTCACGAAATTTGCTGGTTCTTAATCAAATCCTACACCATGTAACCCAGTAACAACCATAGCAGTAACAGCAACAGTGGTTTTATTACAGTAAGGTAAATTTCATTAGTTCTATAACATTTCTCCACCGTCATCATCCCAACAAACACCGGTCGTCTTTAACGGGGTTCTATTCTCCTGCATGCCTACGGACCCAGTATCAATTTTGAAGGTAACAATATATATTCACGTGCTGTTTCGTCTATATCAAATAAAATTTGTAACAAATGTAGGCGATTGATAATGGAAGCATTACTCATAACAAATAAGTATACATACATATCTCCACGTGCTGTTTCCAAATGTGGCACTCTCTTCAGATGTTCCTTTTTTTATCCGTTACTTCAACCTGTCTTTGATGCCCAGTTAAGGAGAGGTTTGGGGCTCTACCATCTTCCTTTGACTAAGGCGTTTAAAAGTTGACTACTATGCTACTAGTACAGGTTTTCGTAATGATTACGAGTTCTAACTTGTGCACAATGTTGCTGTTTCCATGGTGCGGACGATTTTTGGTTATCGGGCCTAAGCCGGATTCGAACTCAGATGGCAGATTACTTTTAATTATCGAAAAACATTTTGGCTGAACCACCTACGATTCTGTCAATGCTGCAACCAATTCCTCGTAACAATTTCCAGCATGGATGAAATAATACATACGGCATCGGCCACACATCATGATTGATAGATTAAAAAAAAAAATTCAATCCAGTTTGATAAATGGCAATGTCGAATTAGAAGATTTGAAGCTACAGCGCCATCTACGCTGTAAAACACAAGCCGTGTCAGCCATATCAGCAACAGCAGTAGAAATTTTATTACAGTAACTAAAATAAATTTAGTAATCTTTGTAGTCGCCATTACCATATGTTTATCGATCACCTTCTAACGGGGTCCCACTCTACTGCACGCATACATACCTATGGACGTAGGGTTTTGGTTTGAAAGTTACTTCATATATTTTTATGATGTGTACAACTGTGGTGTTCTCTTTCGTTGAAGTTTCCTTCTTTCTTTTATTCCTTGTCTCTCTCCCTTTCTCTTTCTCTCTCTCTCTCTCTCTCTCTCTCTCTCTCTCCAGCGCATACATATATGATAAATTCCATAGCAAACGGGAAAGCCGGGCTCCGAAAGATTTCATGGCCATACATTCACGACACTTTTCTACAGGTTTACCATGCACATACAGCAATGCGTAACTGCGGTGCGCTACACCAAGCAATATTAAAAAAAAAAACTTAAGAGGAAATACTAGTGAGCAGCTCGTCTATATCCAACAAAATTTGTTGCAAATAAAGAACATAAATAATGGAAGCATTACTCATAACAAATAAATACTCATGTAACAGGTCCATCACACATAAACGTACGCCTGCTTAAAATAATATACATTTGACTGACGATAGACTAACGTTGAATGATCGAAACTGAAATAAAATTCGGCACTAATAACTAATAACTAAGATATTGAGCCTGCGAACTACACAAATCGGCAGCAATAAACGCCAGTATCACATCAATCTGAAGAGAATATGAAGACCCAAAAGCGAATTCCAAGCCTTTAACCGTCTAAATTTCTAAACGCCTTAAAAGGAACTCATTCGAAAATACAAGAAAAAGTCATTGGTGCAAATGATAAAAGCACAAAACAATGTTTTTTTAAAGATATAACGCGTGCGTACATTCACACATACGTAAATGTATATACATATACGCACATGGCTATATATATATATATATATATATATATATATATATATATATATATATATATATATATATATATATATTATATATATATATATATATATATATATGTATATATAATATATATTATATATATATGTATATATATATATATATATATATATATATCCTCTGTGTGTGTGTGTACAGACAAATAAAGGATTCATATATTTTGCTTCTCAGGAGGCAGAACCAGTGTAAACCTTGATATGAACACATGTAAATTTAGGCAGCGTATGTGTATATGTGTATATGCATTCAAACATACATACACACATATGCATGGATCGATACTTACAAACGGATAACCCTCCCCACCACATATTTTCCATTTCATTATTATTATCATTATTTTTATTATTTTCATTATTTTTATTATTATCATTATTTTTATTATTATCATTATTTTTATTATTATCATTATTATTGTTATGAAATATTGTTTTTTTTTTCTTTTTAAGGATTGTTTATGATAATAACGTGGGTGATGACAGCAGTGATGATAACATTAAAAGGATTTTTTTTGTCAGTAGGAGACTAAATATGTTGAGATGAATTTATGGCAGTTGTAATGAACTAATTCACAAAAATATACATATAAAAATATATCGATTCTACGTCGATATCGACGATGACAAGATTAATTAATTGAACGTCTTACACGTGGAAATAGAATCTGCAGGTTTTTATATCTCTATCCAAATGCTTTTGGCTGGAACATCATCATACTGGACAACTGGACTAGAGCTATAATCCTGTACATGATACCACGGTATACAATATTGTGCTATGTGTCACTACAGTGTGTGTGTGTGTGTGTGTGCGTGCGGTGCGTGTGTCAGTGTATATATATACATATATA
>NW_021826435.1:0-5000 GCF_006345805.1 Octopus sinensis | reverse complement strand
TCTTCTCCTCATCATGATACTTATCATCATCATCATCATTAACATAGCTCCTTAATATTACCTCGTCTTCATGGTCGTTATAATTACGAGTATATTCATTAATTTTTACCGTTTTTACCATGATTACTACCAATATTATCATACACTGTTCATGTAATAATAATAACAACAACAACAACAATAATAATAATGATGATAACAATAATAATAATAACAATAATAAATTAATAATAATAATAATAATTGAGATAATGATACTACTACTAATAAAAATGAATGAATAAAAAAAAATAATTTTGGCACAAGGCCAGCAAGTTTCGAGGGAAGGGGTAAGTCGATTATAACGACCCCAGTATTCAACTGGTATTTGTTTTATCGACCCCGGAAGGATGAAAGGCAAAGTCAACCTCGGCGGAATGTGAATTCAAAAGGTAAAAAGACGGACGAAATATTGCTAGGCATTTTGCCGGGCTAAGCTAACGATTCTGTCAGCTTGCCGCCTTAAGTAATGGTAGTAATAATAATACTAATACTACTACTACTACTAATAATAATAATAATGATTACGGTAAGTAATATTAATAGTGGAAAAAAAAAACAACAGAAAAATGAAATGTTGATAATGAAGATGATATCGAGAAAAGTAAACAGGACGTGTATGATTTTACTTTATATGTGAGATGATGTGGTGGTGAGCATGCCTTTCGCAGGCTGGCTTTGTTTTTTGACAGTCTATATTACTTGCAATATCCTATCATAAAAAGAGCATTATCAAACACTGTAACACTGACCATGATCATTATGAGAATGATAATAACGGTGACAACGACCTTGATAACAGCAATGCTGTTAATAATAATAATAATAATAATAATAATAATAATAATAATAATAAAAATAGTAATAATAATAATAATAATAATAATAATAATAATAATAATAATGATAATATAGTAGTAGTAACAATAATAATAATGACATTGATAATAATAATAATGATGATAATAATAATAATAACAACACCAATGTCAATAGTCATAATTATGATAGATGTAACAACCACAATAATAATAATGATAACAACAATTATTATAATAATACAAATAATAACAACTATATTCATAATTATATGACTATATTGTACATTATTTGTATTACTTCATATTTAGAAAATTATTATTACTATTATTTATTATTATTATTATTATTATTATCATTATTATTATCATTATTATTATTAATATTATCATCATTATTATTATTATTATTATCATCATCATCATTATTATTATTATTATTATTATTATTATTATTATTATTATTATCATTATTATTATTATTATTATCATTATTATTATTATGGTTATTATTATTATTGTTATTGTTGTTGTTATTATTATTTTGAATATAATTTATTGTTAAAGCTACCACAGAAACCACCACAACCACCACTACTACTGCTGCTACTACTACTACTACTACTAAACGACTACTGATAATAATCTTTATAAAAATGCTAATAATGTTGATTACTGTCATTAACCATACGCATTTACTATAGTTATTATTAACGTTATGAGTGATTTAATATTTGTTTAGTATTTATGCTTATCATCATCATCGTCATCATCATCATCATCATCATCATCATCATCATCGTCGTCATCATCATCATCTACATCATCATCATCATCATCATCAATTACATCATCATCATCATCATCATCATCATCATACTTGTGCGGTAATTGTCCTTGCATTTTTTAAAATATAACAATTTTTTTTATCTCCATATATTATAATTCATTAAAATATTTAAAATTTAAAAAAACATGTTATTGTAGCTGATGTAATCATATATATATATATACACGCATATGTATATAGGTGTATATATATATATATATATATATATATATATACTATATATATATATATATAAATATATGTGTGGGTGTATTGAATGTATGTACATGCATATTATGTATGTGGGTACATAAATATATATATATATGTGTGTTTGTGTGTGTGTTGTGTGTGCGTGTGTGTGTGTGGATATATGAGTGTGTTGAAAAAATTGTTGATTTGGTGATGAGAATTGCCCTGATCGTTAACGACATGCCAATACATGCAACACGTGATCTACAGATCAATACATTGCGCTCCATATACTTGGTCTGTGTTCGTTTATGATGTCGCTATATGGTTCCTTGATTGGTAACAAAAAAACACAATCGATTATACAAAAATACATAAAGCTCGAATCAACAGCAACAACAACAACAACAACAGCAAAACAAAACCTTATCACGTGATGCATATGATCTCTCACGCTTTATGTGACCCCGACTGATTGTATATGAATACCTCTTTCGCTCTTGATTGACTCCGAAAATTACGATGAACGTGATTCCATCGATCGATATGATGACCTTGTCTTACCAAACTTATACGAATCAACGGATCGATTAATAAATCTATACTGTCTATTGTTTTTTTATGATCGATCGCATAGGTTGCCACTTTGCCACTTTCCATATGTATATATACATAAATATACATACATACATACATACATACATACATACATACATACATACATACATACACACACACACACATATATATATATATAGATATAGATATATACATGTATATATACATATATACATACATACACACATATATGTATTCTTATATATGTATATATGTATGTATGTATATATACACACACAAACTCATATATATATATATAATACATAATACATGTACATACACATCTCTCTATATACATATATATGATATATAGTGTGTTTATATATATCTATATATATATATATATAGATATATATATATATCTATATATATACATATATATATATGGTGTGTGTGTTTGTATATGTATTTATATATATACGCGTAGATGTATTGATTAATCAATCACTTATTCACTTTATCAATCAAGCAGTCAAGCTATCGATGGATCGATATTGAATAGAACGACTGTGTCAAGACAGAATATCGTCAAATGGATCTACCAATCAGAAAACGGAACTTAGAATTCAATTCATGTGAACAACAAAACAAGGGCATCAGCAAAACACAACCGCCGAAAAATCATAACATTTGACCTTGATAACTTATACCTCACATATCTCTGCATAATACATGTATAAATTATAGAACATATCTATACATATATATATGATATAAGTATAAGGAATGTGCATTGTACGTTTAATTAAAAAATTCTAATTATGTGGCTGAAGATTGCTCGACATTTAAAACTATGATGTTAATCTTACAGTGTTTAATAAAATAAAGTAGCAGAAATAATCGGACTACACTACCTTGGATATCCTTGTTGCTTATCTTGATTATCTATATATATATAGATATATATATATATATATATGTATATATACATATATATAAATATGTATATATATATATATATATATATATATATATATATATATATATATATATATATAGGAAAAAAAGCAGCCAACGAAGGACCATATTCATGTGAATTCATTAGAATTCACTTGAATCTCAATTACTTAACCGTATATATATATATATATATATATATTATATATATATACCACACATATATATATATGTATAATCAATCTCAACCGGATAAAGCATGCTAAAGTTGGGTATAGTTTCTGCAATGAAGGTTTTTGCCCACAATAATATGGTCAACTTCATATGTATCCTGTTATTGCAAGTGCATTATATCTGGTAGTTGTTGTCTGTGTATTTGTTTAAGTGGTAAAAAAGCAAGGTACATCTGTCTATGTATGAGTGTGTGTTTGTGTCTGTGTCTATGTGTGTGTCTGTGTCTGTGTCTATGTGTGTGTGATTGTGATAGCGTAAGTGACGTATTCAACCGTGAGATATAGATATTAATGTATGTGGATAGTGTGTCACGTTGTGAACATAAGAATAGTTTAAATTCTATTTTCTTCTTAATTTCTCATTATCATAATTAATTTTACACTTGTAACTGTTTGCATTTCCACGTTTATCACTCAAATCCCGTTTTGAGATCCTTATATTTTGCCGATTCCTTCAATTTTTCTTTTCTTGCAATGCTTTGCCTGATGCGGATCACGGTGTTTTTCAAGCATGAACGTACCTTTTTTTTTTCCTTCCAATCTTGATTATTATTTCTCATCGATGCCGTGATCACCTTGTCCTCTTCGATAAATTGATTGTTGCGAGATCGTCATCATTTGTTCCATTTCTTACTCGCTGAAGCCGTTTCTTGTCCGTTTTCCGTATTCATTCGTTGGCATATTGCGCAGTCGGCACAGCTGCCGTTAAAATCCTGTCTGTGTATATATTCGGACTTGGCAAGGACTGGCCGGAGATGATGTGGTCATCTGTCTCACTGTAGTGATTGCATGAACTCTTCTTCGTTTCTTTACTTATTTTACAATATAATTTTTGAAACTGTTTGTGACCCTGCATTGGTTTTTGCAGCAAATATAGGACGTTTTCTTTCTGTTTTTGACTCAAAGAATCTGATTTGGCATTAGTTTTTGCTTCGACTTCCTTCCATTCTGTGGGACCTTGCCGGATAGCGTGTTCCCTCTCTATTATTTCTTCAATATATTTTGGAAATTCGTTATTGATTTTTGTCAAACAAACTGTTCTTCATCTCTATCTGTTTTCTCAAGGTATTTTGTTTCTTTTTTATATTTTATCGTCTCCATATATATATACAATGAATATTTATATTCTAACAGTGATTTATAACACATATTTTCTCTTCACTCGTCTCTAAATTTTTTCCGGCTTTACTTCTGTTATTTCCTATTAGATTCGTATGTCTACCATACTTTACACTTTTTTTAGGCTGGGGCGTTAATTACATTGTCTCTATATCCACTGTATAATGGTGACTTTCGAACTTGCTCGATTATTTCCTGGTCCTTCTGTCAAAGATATGTTTTTGTTTTTGCATAAGTTGGTATCTATCTATCTAT
>NW_021826434.1:0-13072 GCF_006345805.1 Octopus sinensis | reverse complement strand
AATGAAACTAAATTTAGTAGGAATATGTAATACATGACGCTATATAGTCCCAAGTGTTTAGATTGCCTCTTACTAATATATAATATCTATCAATCAATCTATCTATCTATCTATCTATCTATCTATCTATCTATCTATCTATCTATCTATCTATCTATCTATCTATCTATCTACTACCTATCTATTTATCTTCTTTCTTTCTTTTCGTAATATATAGATATATATCTATATATATATCTATAATATCTATATATATGTATTAATGTATATATCTATATATATATAATATATATATGTATGTATAAATGTATATATATTATAATATATATACATTTATACATACATACATACATATATATATATATAATATATATATATATATATATATATATATATATATATAGCAATGTAACTACAGACGTGGTGTTGGCGATTCTTTCTTTATTGGGACTTTTCTCTATCTGCTTCTCTTCCGACTTGTCCATTAATTTTATTTGTTTATTTGAATTGAATGCTCATTTGAATTACACACACACACACACACATATATATATATATATATGTATTTGGGGATGGTCATGTTGTCAGTTTAGCCAACAAAAACATACGCAATATATATTTGGTGTTCATTTGCTCCAGCTTTATTTTATATTAATTGTGCTATTTCGGCCAGAGTTCTTTCGTTACCCTTCTGTGACCTCATCAGTAGCCCCTTGCTTTCTTTTTTTTGTATGTCACCTTACTAACGACCTGCCAACGCTTAGACAAATTACAAAAGCTACATACATAATAGAAGATAAACCTAGCCTAAATAGCAAACTAGAATGGAACACTAGCACACAAACCGAACGCATCACAACCTATGGCAGAATAGGATCCCCATAAACTAATAATATGAAACTATTACAATACACAAGTAAATAAATGGAATGAAATAATTATAAACATAAACAAAATAAAATATATTAATGAAATTAATACAAAAAAATAAAGAAATGTAAAATAAGTAGATAAAAAAGAATGAATAAAATAAATAAAAGCAAATTAAACGATCGTGAATAAACAGGGGATACTGATAATGCAGATACCATACACATCCCACACACACACTTACTAAACATAGACACATACAGAGATGTGCGCATGCACAAATAAAGACACACACAGGCATATACGCATGCGCAAATAAAGACACATTTAACAGGAATATAAAATGGCAGTTTGTTAGTAAGGGGAGATACAAAAAAAGAAGGGAAAAAGCAAAGGACCGCTGATGAGGTCACAGAAGTGTGACGAAAAATCTCTGGCCGAAATACAATTAATATAAAATAAAGCTGAAGCATATGATCTCCAAGTATATATGCGTGTGCTTTCATTGGTTAAACTAGAAACATGACCATCCCAAATACATCAATATATATATATATGTATATATATATTATATATATTATCCAAGTAAGATAAAACTTACTTGGAAGAGGATGCGTGGTATTCAATCATAAATATTTAAATAATGTATATATATAATATATACATACATGCATATACATACGTATATGTACTTACATCTCTATGTATATATATATAATATATATATATATATAATATATATATATATATATATGCATATGTGGGGACAGAACGTGTAGAACAAAAAAGTATGAAGCACGAGTGCTTAACCTCTCCCTCTTAACCCATACGCAGCTTCCAGTTAGGATAGATCATGAGACAGCTAGGATAGTACCCCTTCTACTGTCTTACTTTTATCCGTCAGGTTCAGGAAATACTTCATCCTGCAAAAATTATTGATATCCTTCAAAGCTTACAATGAAATATTGATTTCAAATTTTGACACAAGGCCAGCAATTTTAAGGAATGAAGTAGGTCGATTACATCGACCCCAGTGTTCGAATGGTATTTATTTTATTAACTTCGAAAGTATTTTATCGACCTCAGCGCAATTTGAACGCAGAAAGTGAAGACGAAATGCCGATAAACATTTTATTCGGCTGCTAACGATTCTCCCAGCTCTCCACATTCTACCAAAGAAATTCACATCTGGAATAGCGGTATGATCGTGTACCACAGTCTTAACTTTCTGCTACTTATGCAATTTAATATTCTTCAAGAGCACTAAACCCATTTGCCTAGGCGCAGGCGTGGCTGCGTGGATAGGCGCAGACGTGGCTCTGTGATAATTAGCTTGCTTCCCAATCACATTGTTCCGGGTTAAGACCCACTGCGTAGCACCTTGAGCAAATGTCTTCTACTATAGCCTTAGACCGACCAAAGCCGTGTGAATGGATTTGGTAGACGGAAACTGAAAGAAGCCCATCGTATATATTGGACCAACCCATAATTAATGCGGTTTTTCAATTGCATGAACTAAAATTCAGAGGGGGACGGGATAAACTACCTGCATCAACTTGCTATAAAAGTAGATAGTAATTTTACCTTGTACTTATTCTTAGTGCAAGTTTTGAAGAGTGCAGTTCGATTTTAACAGTTATTTTTTCAAAGCTATACTGGAAGTGACAAAGGAGTATATTCGGCATATTTTGCTTTGTGAGTTCAATAAAGGTGAGGACGCAAGGGAAAGTACGAAGAATATTAATGCAGAGGATCGGACAGTGTCAACGTTGGTTCCAGAAATGAGCGTCGTTCTGGAAGATCTGTAGAGCACGACGAGAACGTCCTACGCATATGCGGGGGGTACCGAAAAGTAACCGGAAACATTCTTTGCAGGACGACCCCATTGTAGTTCAAGCTTCAACCGCTAGAAGCCTCTAGATGCGACCCCTCAACCATAATTCAACCGACTAGCGTCGTCGTCTGAGGTCGTACTGCCACGTGGTGCGTCTTTGTTTTGCAGTGCTTCTCCCGTGTTCGTCGATTTTTGCGTTGACTGAAACGAAAGAACAGCGTACTTCTATGAAATTCTGTTTTTTTGCTGGGGAAAACGGTAGCCGAAACAGTTGCTAAGCTTCAGACAGCTTACAAGCAAAACACAAGTTTACGAGAGGTTTTCACGCTCTAGGAACGGTCACTTGTCGCTTGAAGACCAATCTCGTTCAGGATAACTGTCGATCTCCCGAACGAACGAAAACATAAGCAAAATTCATGAACTGATCTTGAAGGACCGTCACCAAAGAATCGACAAACTTATTGATGCGAATAATGTCTCCTGGAGTTCATGCCAAAGACTTTTGAGCGAGGTATTGTGAAAGAAAAGAGATGCAGCAAATTTCGTGCCTCGCTTGCTCATGGAAGATCAAAAGCAGTCACGATTGAATGCATGTTGGAAGAAGTGTTGGAAGTTGATCCGGACCTTTCCTCGCAGGTCATCACTGATGACGATATTTGGCGCGGAGGAATTTGCAGATGTGGAAGAGGTCAAGAAAAAAAAAATAGTCGGAGGCTTTAAAAGGCATCATTTCGCAAGAGTTCCAGCATTGCTTCGAACAGTGAAAAATACGCCTGGACCGATGCATTGCTTCAAATGGAGAGAATACTTTGAAAGAAATACAAGTGTAAACATGTCAAATTAAGTGAATAAAACAATATTGCAAAACTCTGGTCCCTTGTGGGTATCCTCTGTTTTCTTTTTTATCTTCGATCACGCTATTTACATGGGTGTATTCGTATACGAAACGTCGTAACTTGCAGTGCTGATTCTGAATTCTATGGAACTATGGAAAACATATAGAGATAAACGTAAAAGCAAGAATAGCACACTGCTAGAACAAAATAACACACAATATTGACTTTTGAAACTTTAATATACTTAGTAGTATATTAAGCTTGCAAGACAAAATAGTCTCTTGCTAGCAATTAGTATTATATGTATTTATATATATATATATATATTATATATATATATATATATATATATATATATATATATATATATATATATATATATATATGTATATATATATATGTATATAATATTATATATATATATATATATATATATATATATACATACATACACTCATGAATATACATTATATATATATATATATGTATATATACTATATATCATGTGTGTATATATATTTATGTACATACTATATATAAAGTACTTAATAGAATTGCAGATACAAATGTGTATCTTTTATCACTTATAGCGCCAAGATTCTTTGAATTTACAGCTCTAGAGAGAAGCTGGGCTAAATGTATATCACTCACCGCAGAACATCTGAATAAACGGTCTTCACAAATAATCACCAATTCTTAGTCCATGGAGAGCAAAGCGTTTTAGATGTATAGAATACGTCACGCGCTACCGAAAGAACATCATTCGAGTTGAAACAGACCTTTTATAACAACGTGTAAGCTAGAGAAGCATATTACGAAGTCACACGCAAACACACATATACACACGATATGCATTTCCGTGTGTGTGTGTGTTTGTATGTGTATACATACATACATACATACATACATACATACATACATACATACATTAATACATACATACACACACACACACACACACACACACACATATATATATATATATGTAACAAAACGAAAAGTGGAACAGGAACCTAACGGACGACAACAAAATATCCGGACAGTTAGACGATACAAAGAAGAACAGGAAAAAAACAAGGACTGATCATTCGGAGCTTTCTATCGTCAGTCAAAATCCGGATCGTCCCTGCAGTTTCAGTCAGTTACACTCGGGACTGCTCAAATCTGGCCGGCGCCAAGAAAATCTAAGCTAAGAGCATTAGATTCTTTGGAAGAAAACAAGCGAATGTATACGAAAACGGAGACGAAAAAGAAACGGAGAAATGGTACACAATTACAAATACAAACAGGACGAATCAAATTAAGCTGGCGTGTGTGGAGTGAAGCCTTACGGCAGGAACATAAGGGGTGAAAGTCATGGGAAGGAATATAACAGATGCTACGCGGATGGCTGTCGAACCAAGTAAGAACAGTCAGGCTTGGTGGAACTCCGGTCACGTGGAAGGAGAGGGGAGAGTTAGGGGACAGAGAATTTGAAGAATTAGGGAGGGACGAGTAAGAGGGAAAAAGAAAGGAAAGGGACATAGAGTAAAGTACATGAGAGGTAAAAGAGGAGGGAAAGTGATGAGAATGAAGAGAAGGCCGAGAAATGTGAGAGATGGGGAGCGTGAAAAAGAAAATTGGAAAGAACGAAGTGTGAAGGGGACTAAGATAAAGAGCAAAAATTGTCGTACAGAATATATAATAATAATAATAATAATAATAATAATAATAAAATAATAATAATAATAATAATAATAATAATAATAATAATAATAATAATAATAATAATAATAATAATAATAATAATAACAATAATAATAATATTAGGGAGTATAAATCCAAACTTACAGGAAAAAATTCAATTTACTATTTAATCAAATTTCCCAATATATATATATATATATATACTATATAAAATCCGTTCTGTCTGTCTGTGTGTCTTCTAGGTTCTCGGGCATCCTCCATCCTATTGCGTTCAAATTTAATATGTAGATACCGACGGTATCAGAGCGTGTATAAGTCTTGAGAAAATTACAAAAATCAATTTCAGATGAGAATGCGATCGATAAAACCGTGGGAACGTGCATTTGTACGCGCAAGTACATCAGCTGTTGCGATCCATACTACGCGCAAGCGAGAAAATTGCACGTGCAGTTCGCGCAAAAAAGCCAGCTGGTTTGAAATAATGCCACAAAATGGGATGTCGGACTAGTTGTTTTGAGAAAATTTGGTTTAAATGTTTGACAACTCAGCACCATCCATTGGACGGGGGAGCGTTTTGCTCATATATATATATATATATATTTATATATATGAGGTATATATTATATATATATATTATATATATATATATATATATATATATATATATTATATATATATATAAATTAGAGAAAAAACACTATTATGTAATTCAAACAATGATAGACGTAAATCACACCATATAGAAAAAATTAAAATAAAATATATGATAAAACATTTATCTAGATCACAATAAAGTAAATAATAATAAATAATATATTTATATAATAAATAATATGTAATATATACTGTTTATTTACGTCTATCATTGCTTGAATTACATAATAGTGGTTTTTCTCTAATATATATATATATATATATTTACTAACATACAGGAGAACAAAAGTGTACGTACGCCGCTATATGTATATATAGAAAAAAAGTGGCACAAGAACGTAACAGGTGACACCAAATAACATCCGGACAGTTAGACGATACAAAGAAGGACAGGGAAAAACATTCGGAGCTTTCTATCGTCAGACGAGTTCCAGATCGTCCCTGCAGTTTCGGCTGGTTACACTCGAGACTACTCAAATCTGGCTGGCCCAAAGGAAATCTAAGCTAATAGCACTAGATTCTTTGGAAAAAAGTAGTATGTATGTATGTATGTACGTACGTACGTAAGTATATATGTATGTGCGCATGCATGTATGCTTGTATATATGCATGTATGTATATATGTATGTGTGTATTGCATGCGCGTGTGTGTACTTGCGCGCTCACACTGGAACTATGCACACACCTTCTCGACTACGACCAATGTGACTGACTTAGGACCATCCGCACTTACGACCACAAAACATTTTTTTTTTTAAATTATAAATAAAAAATCGATTTTCGGACGCTGGGCTGCTACGCGTACTATGACAACTATGACAGTATCTGATAACTATGGCCTCCCTCAGATCTAAGGATCCACTGCTCGTCTTTGTCTCTCACTAAGTTGCTTTTAAGCATCAGTTGTGTTTGAATGAATATAGTGTCGAAAAATCATAAATTCAACATACGACGTTTACCACATACGACCTGATCGACTTACAACCTGTTTGTCGGAACGGATCTCGGTCGTAGGTCGAGGAGAAGGTGTAAATAGAATATGTATATAGATATATAAATATACTATATGTGAATCTTTGATTGAAGAGTCACAATTTAGGAGATTCTCCACATGTTATATACAGCAGTGCTTCTCAAACTATCTGATGTAACATACCGGCAGTTTTTTTTCCATTGTGCAAGGGGCCGGTAATAATTCTTAGTAATATTAATTTATACCGGAAACAATATATATATATAATGAATATGATAAAGGTTGGTGAGTAACACGCTCCACTGACCAGCTGATAAGTTGTTTACTGCAGTGCATAAGGCGAAATTACTGAAACTATGCTATTGTTTCTTTTTTTTTCTGGACACTCGCCGCGTACCGGCGTAGCACTGCTCTACGTGGCATGTATTATGTATCATGAATTTATTATACTTATTATTGGTTTCAAGTCATGGAATACCATTGAAAGGACTAAGAAGAAAATAGAGAAGGCCAATTCATGGTATGATAGCCACAAATACCAAATTGTCATTTTCGTCGATACCACCCCTAGAGGCGAACTGGTGTACCACTTTAGAAGGAGCCTAGACAAGCTTGAGTTAAGAATTAACGTTGTAGAAAGGCCAGGTAAAACTATCAAATCCCTAATCGATAGAATCTACCCATTTAGTAGAACCCTTGTACTGACAGGAACTTTATTGTATGTAGATTTAGCCCACAGACAATCTATAAAGCTATAAATGTAGTCTATAGTATAAGATGTACTGGGGAAGGTGCAGAAACAAGACAACGACGTACACAGAGGAGACAACACGGAGCATAAGAGAGCGGGTAAATGAGTATTAGAGGGAACTTAAGGAAGAGAAGAGCACATCGGTTCTATACCAGCACACGGAGCGAGAACACAGGAGCTCACTCAACAGCATAGAAGCTAAAATCTTGTCCACACATAGAACCGACGCAACGCTTAGACAAATTACAGAAGCTACAAACATAATAGAAGATAAATCTAGCCCTAAATAGAAAACTAGAATGGAACACTAGCACACATACCCAACACACCACAACCTATGACAGAATAAGATCCCCATAAACTAATAATATGAAACTATTACAATACACATGTAAATAAATCGAATGAAATAATTATAAACATAAACAAAATAAAATATATTAAATTAAATGAATAGAAAAAAAGACAGAAATGAAAAAGTAAGTAAATAAAAACAAATAAATAAAATAAAAAGAAGTAAATTAAACGAACGTGAATAAACAGGGGATACTGATAATGCAGGTACCATACACATTCCCACACACACATTTACTAAACCTAGACACATACAGTGATATACGCATGCACAAATAAAGACACACAGGCATATACGCATGCGCAAATAAAGACACATATAAGAGGAATATAAAATGTCAGGTCGTTAGTAAGGTGAGATAAAAAAAAAGAAGAAAAGAAAACGCAAAGGGCCACTGAAATGGCCACAGAAAGGTGACGAAAAAACTCTGGCCGTAATACAATAAATATAAAATAAAGATGAAGCCAATAAACTCCAAGTGTATAGTGCGTGTGCTTTCATTGGTTAAACTAACAACATGACCATCCCCAAATACATCAACTTACCTAATCTGAGGGAAATAAGCAAAAACGTAGTGAGGAATCGCTTGAGGGTCGTTTGACATGCTAGAAATAGAAGCTGACCATCCATCCACACAGTACTGAAATTCTACATGTATTATATTGTGTAGCAAAAAGAAAAAAAAAGAGGTAACGACAAAAACGAGCTAGAGGTAAAAGCACAACGTGGTAAATATAGACGAAATATTTGGCTTTTGTTTTATGCGATTGATGTCTGCGTGCGTGTAAGCATAAATATATCTACTATGTATGTATGTATGTATGTATGTATGTATGTATGTATGTATATATATTATATATATATATGTATATATATGTATGTATGTATATATATATATATGATATTTTTTATATATAAACACACACATATATTTTACTTATTTTATTCGTTAAGTGCGGTCATGCTGGGACAAACACACTGAGGAATTTTAGTCGAACGAATCGAGCCCAGTACTTACTTTCTTGAAGCCTGGTACTTAATCTGTAGCACTTTTGAGTTCCGTGCACTTAAACCAACCAGCATCGATTGAAATGCGATTGTGAGGTACAAACATACACTTGGACTAAACTCAGAGTCATGTGGTTAAAAAAGCAAACTTCTTACCACGCAGCCACATCAGAGAAAAATATACCCCCTCCACACATCCACCCATATATATATATAAAAAGCAGACAGAGTTGAAATTTCTTATAATAATATATATATATAAATATATATTATTCAAAGAAATTTCAACTCTGTCTGCTTTTTATGTTTTATTTATATTGTTTATAATATTAATGTAGAATATAGAATATATAGTATAAATAATATATATAGTAAAATGAAATGAAGTATTGATTGTCTTATTGAATAGATGAAATATTGAATATTAAATATTAAGGGACTAGTATACTTTCTTGCGTTATAGCAGTCTTCGAGGTCCCAGGTTGTAACAGGAGTGTTTCAGCACATATATATATATGTGTGTGTGTGTATGTGCGTATATATATATACTATATAATATATTATATATATATATATATATATATATATATATATATGTATATATACATGCATATATTTCTACATATGAAAAGGAAAACGGAAGGAAGGGAGAGGGAAAGTAGATGAAGGAATGGGATCCATACATGTGTGTATGTGTGTGCGTGTGCGTGCACGAATGTATGCATATTCGTCAATGCTTGGTTGATGATCGATCAGTCATCATATCTGTCAATCGATTATTCCATCTGTCTATCACCCCAACTGCTGTTCTCTCTTCTTCCATTCTTTGCATTTTTTTCCTGTCCTAATTCCCTCCTTCTGTCCCTCTAGCTGTGCACACACAAACAAACACACACACACACACACACACATACAAACACACAGAGAAACATACACACACACACACATACACAAACACTCGCACTCATACATATAACACGCATAAATATAACAGTATGACATTTACACTCAAACGCGTCTCATATGTATATGCATATAAATATACATATTATATTATATTGTATATATATATATTCTATATTATATTATACTATATATATATGTATATATATATACTAAGCAATAAAGGGTTTAGCAACGAATTGCCTTACCACATACCGAATTTAGAAATAGCAGTCAAAGAGTTATAGCTTCTTTTTAGTAGAAGAAATAGCTATAACTCTTTGACTGCTATTTCTAAATTCGGTATGTGGTAAGGCAATTCGTTGCTAAACCCTTTATTGCTTAGTATTACTTAAATTCTCCTCGAATGAGGCTTTTACATGCCGAAGACTACTTGGTGTAATTGATAATTATTCCAAATTAATTAATTTCACCCTTCATTATTATGTATATATATATATATATAATACATATATATATATATACATTATATATATATATATATAGTTATCGCCATACTAATATGGCATTCTTATAAAATAAGAAAAAAGCTGTCCGCTTATTAGCTCCATGAGGCCATCGCCTTAAGTTAGCTATTTGATACACAAACTGTATCCATATAACCTTCGAACAAGGGAGGTCAGTCGCTCCACACTACTTGACCGGCAGCTACAGACGCGTTTCGGGGTATTGCCCCTTTTCAATGCAGCGTAGCCAGCCAGTAGGTGTCGCTTCCGACAATCTCTGTATATATATATAGTGGAGGTGCGTAGCTTAGTGGTTAGGGTGTCAGCACCATGATCGTAAGATTTTGGTTTCGATTCCTGGACCAGGCAACGCGTTGTGTTCTTGAGCAAAACACTTCATTTCACGTTGCTCCAGTCCATTCAGCTGGCAAAAATGATTAACCGCTGCGATGGACGGGCATCCCCTCCAGCTGGGGAACACATACACCATTGAAGCCGGGAAACCGGGCCCATGAGCCTGGCTAGGCTTAAAAGGGCGCATTAATATAATATATATAATATATATATAATATATAATATATAATATATATATATATACGTATGTGCATGTATAGATACACACACATATAGTCATATAGACTGATCAATCAGTCTATCAATATCCATATCTATACAGTGTGGCTCAAATGTAGGTTTACAGTTATCACATAGGCACTTTGAATTTCTTTTAAAACATTTCATTACATTTAAATTTTTATCTCACAATTAATTTAATTAGCATAGAATAATGGTTTCATATTTTTTTTTATAATTAAGATTTAAACTGTTAATATATGAATGCGAAAGGGATAGTGGAATAACTGTGAACCTACTGTTGGGCCACCCTATATTTCCACATACGTACATAAATACGTCTATGTGTTTATATGTGTGTGTGTGTGTTGTGTGTGTAGGCGTGGGTGTTTGAGTGTGTACGTGTGCGTGCATCGATAATAGGGCTGAGCCGTAATACCTCTCGGGATCATTATGCATAGTAAACGCACTTTCGATCTGAAAGCTATGGCTACATGATATTCTGCACTACTAAAAGCAGAGAAAGCACGCCCTACTCTGAGGATGCTTAAAATTAAAAATTCAGTTCTTGGATTTTTTTTTTTCTTTTTTCGATTTTGAAAATCCTTAGATGAAAGTTTGTATTTTTTTATTGCATGGATCATGTCAATCACTTTAGCTTGATCACTGTCTTGAAAAGATTCCTCGATTAAATCCACCACGTTACATATAACGAGTGCATGTATGTGTGTGTGTGTGTATTATATATTATATTCTACTCTAGGAACAAGGTCCGAAATTTTGGGGGAGGGGGCTAGTCGATTACAATGACACCAGTACGCAACTGGTACATAATTTATCGAACCCCGAAAGGATGAAAGGCAAAGCCGACCTCAGCGGAATTTGAACTCAGAACGTAAGACAAACGAAATACAGCAAAGTATTTCGCCCGGTGTGCTAACGATTTGTCCTCCCACCATCGTTTGACAACCAATGTTTATGTGATTATGTCCCCGTACCTTAGCGGATCGGTAAAAGAGACTGATTGAAAAAGTACTAGGGTTACAAAGAATAAGTCCTAGGGTCGATCTGTTCGACTAAAGACGGTGCTCCAGCTTGGCGGCGGTCAAATGAAGGAAACAAATAAAAGAGTAAATCAGTGGTTCCCCAACCTTTTATTTAAACGAGTTTTCCCGCTGACCCCTTTTAATTTGCCTATTTATATATACATTCCGGGTTCAGTCTCACTGCGTGGCACTTTAGGCAAGTGTCTTCTACAATTGCCTCGGGCCGAACAAAGTCTTGTGAGTGGATTTGGTGGACAGAAACTGAAAGAAGCCCGACGTATATAGTATATATATAAGTGAGTATATGTTTGTGTGTCTGTGTTTGTCCCCTCCCCCAACATTGCTTGGCAACCGATGCTAGTGTGTTTACGTCCCCGTAGCTTAGCGGTTCGGAAAAAAGAGACCGATAGAATTAGTACTAGGCTTACAAAGAATAAGTCCTGGTGTCGATTCGCTCGACTAAAGGCGGTGCTCCAGTATGGCCACGGTCAAATGACTGAAACAAGTAAAAGAGTATACATATATGTATATGTGAAATTTTGAATTTCGTTCACGAACCCCCAGTCCTATATGTGCAGAACACCAGGGAACCGCGGACGCCAGGTTGGGAACCACTGTAGTAGCTATATAAATAGGGCAAATGGAAACGAAAATAAGAATAACCTTGATCTATATTTCGAACCTTATCGGGTCCTCCTCAGATGTTTCTTGGAATCTGAAGAATCCTAATGGAGCGAGCAGTCGATCTGTTTATATACTCAACACACCCGTTAGCTACAGAAAACTGCGGCTACTGATTTGCATACGGTAAATGCTTAGCACTTTATTTAATATCAGCGACCTGTCAACGGGGATCTCAGTTTATATAGCATCAAGGTATACTCTTTACTCTTTTACTTGTTTCAGCCATTTGACTGCGGCCATGCTGGAGCACCGCCTTTAGTCGAGCAAATCGACCCCGGGACTTATTCTTTGTAAGCCCAGTACTTATTCTATCGGTCTCTTTAGCCGAACCGCTAAGTGACGGGGACGTAAACACACCAGCATCGGTTGTCAAGCAATACTAGTGGACAAACA
>NW_021826433.1:5000-7500 GCF_006345805.1 Octopus sinensis | reverse complement strand
CAGAAAATGTGTCCCATATAAAAAGCTTAGATTCTCGACCCCCATGTCGAATTTATCGATTATTTTCAGAACTGGGGGAACTTTTCAAATTTTCCCTGCGTTAGTTTGAATTATGACATTGGGCTATGTGTGTGTGTCAAGTTTCATCAGAATCGGTGGAAGGCCGTGGTCAGGGTGAGGGTACACCTGACAGAAACCAGACACACAGACAGACAAACTGCCGTTTATATATAGAGAAGATATATATATATATATAAATATATATATATATATATAATGTGTGTGTGTGTGTGTGTGTGGTGTGTGTGTGTGTGTGGTAATGGGTAAAGACTCCATTCGGTCATGAATGACTAAAAATTGTGCCACTACTAGGATGGCAATCGTTAAGACCTGCATCATTACCACTACCACCACCACCACCACCACAACCACCACCACCACCACCATCATTATCATTCATCATCATCATCATCATGACATTATCCCAAATAAGCTTATCCTCTGCCATCGCTCATCGCCGTCGCCAGCATCTCCACCATCGCATCCACCACCACTACAGCTGAACCCCAGCGCCACCTGTCGATGTAATCAACCGGTTATTATTTAGCATAATCGAATTTTGATGTCATTCATTGCAATGGACATGTGGGAGCTTTATATATATAATATATATATATATATATATATATATATATATATATATATATGTATATATATATATGTGTGTGTATAATTATGTGTGTGTGTGTATAAATATGTGTGTGTGTATATATATATGTGTGTGTGTGTATCTATGTACATGTGTGTATATATATGTGTGTTATATAGATATATATTATATGTATATATATATATATATATATGTGTGTGCATTTATATGTATGTGTGTACTTACAAACATATGTGTGTGTGCGTGTGTGTGTGTATGTTTGTGTGTCTGTGTTTGCCCCCCTACATTGCTTGGCAACCGATGCTGGTGTGCTTACGTCGCAGTCACTTAGCGGTTTGGCAATAGAGACCAATAGAATAAGTACTGGGCTTACAAAGAATAAGTCCTGAGGTCGATTTGCTCGACTAAAAGGCGGTGCTCCAGCGTGGCCGCAGTCAAACGACTGAAACAAGTAAAAGAGTAAAAGAGTATATATATATATATACATATATATATATAGATAGATAGGTAAGTAGACAGAAGTATCTACCTTTCTATCTATCTATCTATCTATCTATCTATCTATCTATCTATCTATCTATCTGTATGTATGTATGTATGTATGTATGTGTGTGTATATATATATTATTATATATATATATATATATATATTTAAGATATGCACAAGGGGTGTCCTTATCTCCCTATATTTGTCTTTCAATTAATCTGTCTACCTATATGTGACTGTGTGTATATGTGTAGATATAAACATAGACATACATATACACATACGCACAATACATGTATATATATATGTGTGTGTGTGCGTATAAATTGTGCACACGCCCCCACACACATTCATATATGTCACACACATATATATATATATATACATACGTATACATATATATTAATTCGAAAAATTATACTAAATATTATACATCATTTATATACACACATATACACACAGAGTTATGTATCCACACCGCCTCCTTTTCTCTCCCCTATTTTATCACCTAGGCTCCTCATTATATACACCTGAACCCCACTCACCTTTGACCCCGCAATCCTGACCTAACAAACTCCAAACCCATTGAATCTGATCTCAGCGCCCTCTTCAGGTCATGTCCATCATTAACAGAGTTGATTTACTTGTTAATTACTCGACAGTAACCTTCGATAATTAAGATGATTTTGCTCTCACCTAGTGGATGGCTAACGGTAGTGGTGGCCATGAAGTGGCTGTCGTTAGTGCCGGTGGTGGTGTTGTACGTGGTGGTGTTGTACGTGGTGGTGTTGTACATGGTGGTGGTGGTGGTAGTGGTATGTCAGATTGCTTCCCAGCCAATATACTATCATTGTCATACCGTCCATCTATTTAACTACATACCTATCCATTTATACATCTATCCATCTACCTATCTATCTATATATCTATCTATCTATCTATCTATCTATCTATCTATCTATCTATCTATCTATCGATCTCTCTGTCTATCTATCTGTCTGTCTGTCTGTCTCTGCCTGTCAAATTATCTCTCTTGCATCGATATGTATATACATATACATGTGTACATATATGCATATATACATGTATATATACTCATGTATACACACACACACACACATTTATATATATACACATATACACACATATATACACAAATAAATTCATATATATATATATATATATATATATACCTATGTGTAGGTAGGTATGTGTGTATGTGTGTATATATCTGTGTATATATATATATAAATATGAAATGAAGATTGTATGTTTATTGCATATACATACGTATGTGTGTGAGTGAATATATATATATATATACACACACACACAAACACACG
>NW_021826433.1:0-2500 GCF_006345805.1 Octopus sinensis | reverse complement strand
CACCAACCTTTCCCAACTTCCTTCTCCATATTTACGTACCACCGTCACAAACAACATCGCGATTCCCACCGCCACCTGCAATATCGCCACCGTCCACTCCATCTCCAGTGGCCCAACAACAACAACAGCTACTACTACTACTAATACTAATAATAATAATAATAATAATAATAATAATAATAATAATAATATGTGAAATACAATAATAGCATCCGAGAAAAACAGACACACAAACACACGTAAATACGAAGGCATCAAACCATTTCACAAGACAATTGTGTGACAATGTGACAGTTGGATGTGTCACGTATGACAGACAGCTTTTCATGTGATCTCTTCTTCGATGTGGTGGTCTTCATATATATATATATATAATAATCTTACAGTGTTTACGTGTGTATAATTGGTTCCTATATATATATATATATATAATGCCTGTGTTTTACGTGTGTATAATTGGTCATAGATATTATATATATATATATATATATATATATTTAAGATATATATATATATATGTGCGTGTGTTGTATATATATTAATACATACATATATGTACATATATTCATGAATATGCATATATACACACATATATATATATATATATATATATTTATAAAAACATGCTGTTTATTATTCTTTATGGTTTTACACACGTTTTTGTGTGTATATATATATATATATATTCCTGATATATGCATGTTAGTTTTTGATTAAACGCACACATACATTAAGGCACATGAATTCATGCAGCCGTACACTTATTTATATATGTGTACATGCAGATGTATACTTTATTGCATTTACTGCATTATATATACACCAACAATTCTTAAACATAAAAATAGGGCGAACTGGCAGAAACGTTAGCACACAGGGCGAAATGCTTAGCAGTATTTCGTCTGCCGCTACGTTCTGAATTCAATTTCCGCTGAGGTCGACTTTGCCATTCATCCTTTCGGGGTCGATAAATTAAGTACCAGTTACGCACTGGGGTCGATATAATCGACTTAATCCGTTTGTCTGTCTGTGTTTGTCTCTTCTGTGCTTAACCCCTTGTAGGTAGTAAAGAAATAGGTATCAGGGCGTGTATAAGTCTTTAAAAAAATTACAAAAATCGATTCCAGGTGAGAATGCGATCGATAAAGTCGTGGGAACGCGCATTTGCACGCGCAAGTACATCAGGTGTTTCGATCGATGCTACGCGTACGCAAGAAAAATGTACGTGCAGTTTGTGCAAAAAATGCCGGCTGGCTTGTTTTGAGAAAATTTGTTTTAACTGTTTGACAACTCAGCACCGTCCATTGGACGGGGGACGTTTTGCTCGGATATATATATATAAAGAATAAAAAGTTTTGAATAGTATAACAATGCACTATAATACAGACAATGGGATATATACCTGTTGTAATTTAGTCATCCGTAGTCTGATAATATTTCGGAATGAAATTCTTTCTTCAGATAATCTTAGATGGAATCGCTGCTATAATCGGTTTTCCAACGGCTTTTCATTTTTTCAGCCACAGGAGTGGCTGTGTGGTAAGTAGCTTGCTAACCAGCCACATGGTTCCGGGTTCAGTCCCACTGCGTGGCATCTTGGGCAAGTGTCTTCTACTATCGCCCCGGACCGACCAATGCATTGTGAGTGGATTTGGTAGACGGAAACTGAAAGAAGCCTGTCGTATATATGCATATATATATATATATATGTATGTATGTGTGTGTGTTTGTGTGTCTGTGTCTGTTCCCCTAGCATTGCTTGACAGCCGATGCTGGTGTGTTTACGTCCCCGTCACTTAGCGGTTCGGCAAAAAGAGACCGATAGAATAAGTACTGGGCTTACAAAAAGAATAAGTCCCGGGGTCGAGTTGCTCGACTAAAAGGCGGTGCTGCAGCATGGCCGCAGTCAAATGACTGAAACAAGTGAAAGAGTAAAAGAGAGAGAGAGTCTCAGCAGTGATCTCACGATGCTCCTACCGGAATTCCCCATGAGAAGTGTGTGAGGTGCCGTGACTGGCACGAACTGATAAGGATTTGGGATCAATCGAGTACCGGACAAAGATTCTGGATTACTTTTCCTGCTTTTTTTGTTCTCTTTTTACTTAATTTTTGAGAGCAGTCGGGTTCATTTTTAGTATTCTTATTTGTAAGATCAGTCTAGTTTTATTTCAGACTAGCAGTATCGCCCGGCGTTGCTCGGGTTTGTAAGGGAAATAATTATATAAGCATTTTTTGAGAGTTATAGCCAAAAAATAGCAAAAAAATGCATTAAAAATGGAAAAAATATGATGGTAATTTTTTTTTTAAATCGTACACTCAGCGTAGACGCGCGCTAATACCCAGAAGGGCTCGATATGAATCACGACTATAAGATACCCGGTTTTGGTTAAACTGCACCGCAAAATGTCGGAGTAGTTAGGAAGCTAACTCGTAGGAGACAGACCTTACTTTTATATATAAAGATATTCTCATTTAAAAAATCCTCTCTGGCTAATCGTTG
>NW_021826432.1:2500-7500 GCF_006345805.1 Octopus sinensis | reverse complement strand
TGTTCAGGACGACTTTCGGGTCAGGGCCCATAGATAACTTTCAGAGATCCCTGGCCTAGCAGTGCTACCGAGAAGCGCTACCCGTTCGGGATAAGCTCTATAGACATGGCTCGAGAAACACGGGGCCGACCTGCCCGAGATGCGGTCAGAGCGACGAAACCGTTCTGCACGCACTCGTGCAGTGTCCAACAATTTCCGAGCTGTCGGCTTATGTCGAACAACTGCTGTCACGTGTGAGACGAGTCAGTTTATCAGCCAAGTCTATCGTCAATATTGTCATGCCTCCTTCCTTCAAACGGGAAGGAAGAGCTATTTTCATCATCCTTGTGGCTATGGCGAAAGAATGTATCTGGTGGACACGTCTGAAAGGATTGGAGACAAACACTTTCCTCTCTGGTCAATCTCTCATCAACTTCTTCAAGTATCACTTGAAAAGGAAAGTGAGAGTAGAGAGGCAAGTTTTGTCTAACGAATGTTTTAAAAAAAGATGGGTGAATGTAGCAAGGATGGCACGTATGAATGACGAAGCCACCTTGAACATAATCCTATGAACCCGGAAATTTAAAACAGGATTACCTACTTGCAAACAAATGTGGTAACATGTAACAATATTGACCGAGGTTACCGTGGTCTTTTCCGTAGGCTTTTCTTCCCACGGATAAACCTTATCTGCTTCCCCCTTTACACCTTACATCATGACACTGTGATACACGATCCCTATTGATCATTTTTTTTTGTTTCTTTTCCTTTTTTCTTCTTCTTTCCCTTTTACGTCCCTTTTGATCGAAAACCTACCCCACATTTTTTTTTCTTTCCCCAAAAAAGAAAAGCTCTACTTTGTAATCTGTCCTGTCTGTGTGCAGCCCTGTGTGGCTAATAAAGAAACATATCTATCTATCTATCTCTATCTATCTATCTTCTATCTATCTATCTAATCTATCTATCTATCTATCTATTATCTATCTATCTATCTATCTATCTATCTATCTATCCATCCATCCATCTATCTATCTATCTATCTATCTATCTATCTATCTATCTATCTATCTATCTATCTATCTATCTATCTATCTATCTATCTATAACACACACACATGTAACATATGCATACACACACACATACATATGGACATACCCAACTCCAAGCCTTTTGCGTCAGTTGCCCTACATTCAGGAAATAAAGCTATTGAGTGAATTATCGAGTGGATAAAATTATTGAGAGGATTTCGTTGAGAAAGCTTGCTACTTACCAAACTGGAAACATTCGTGATCTTTAATTTATATTTCACAAAGCTTGAATGCAAATACTTTTCTGAGTCGAAGACATTTTGCGTTGCTCCATCAACATTTAGACTAACAGTGGCGATTTCTTGCTGTATTGCTTCCTTAGTGCCTTTCGAAAAATACTTGGTGGTCTTTGTCAGTTCGTGTATGGCCGTCATTATTGAGTGAAGAGAGAGAAATAAGAACGGAACTGTAGGATCCAGTTTCTCTTCGGTGAAAACATCAGAGCAATTTGGTTTATTCTTCTCCACGCAGTAATCTGTGATCCATGTTTTATCAACTGGCGGCCCGCTAGCAGCAATCTGTTTGTAATAGTTATGGAAGTTGTTCGCTCTGGTATTGATTTCGCTTGCCGCAACAGTTGGAATAACGATTACTGATTTTATATTTACAAAATTATGGTCGTGTACAGTGAGACCGATGGCAAAGAATACAAAAGAATTGAGTTGAATACTTTTCTGGTTGGCTGCCATTAACACGGATGATATGACATTATCGTCTGCAATAATCACGACATACGAGGTTTTTCTCCTTACTTGAAGTTGTTGAAACACAGTATCATAATTGCTTGCACTAATTGAGACAGAAGCGTTATACACGCTACATATTTTACTGGCATTAGCTTGTTTTATGAACTCTTTGCTTCTGTTTATCCAGAATTCTTCATTTTGGTAAAGGACAATCACATAGTGTATATTGTTATCTTTCAGTAAGTCTACTAGAACTTCACTGGAATTTTTATATCTGGGAGCGCCCTGGAAGAAGTAAGGGTATTTGGCTGGAAGCTTTGTGTTGCCTATGGGAGAGATTATCGACTTATCGGTTCGCTTTAAAGAGCTGGCGAGTGCAACGGTGTCTGTCAATCGATCTGCACCGACGTAGACTAACAGCGAATCTGGAGATATTTGTTCATTATATTGCGACATACAGTTAATCTGCTCTGTCTCAAAAGATACTACCTGCTGCGTGACCAAACTGCTATCAGAGCAGGTATCAAATACCAAACCCCCTGTCTTAATTTCACTACCTAACACTGGGTGTTTATCCAGGTACCAGAGGAACGCTTCACTGAGTTGGAGACCACGTTGCAAAACTTTGCCGCACTGGTCTAATTTTACGCCGACGTCGTGCAACGTAAACACAGAGCCAATATAATAAAATTTATCGGGTATAGGATTTCGAACTGAGAACATCGGTGTCTTATCGCTGCAGAGTTTTATTGCTTCAACCGAATACTGTTGTTGAGGGACGAAAACCAAACATAGCATCGTCAGGAATATTAAAAGATGACTTGGATCCCACATCTGCAAGAAATTGAAGAAAATTTGTAAATTTTGTATGATATATGATATGATATGATATGATATGATATGATATGATATATATATATATATATATATATACATATATATATATACATATATACACACACATATATATATATCCATATATATATATACATACATACATATACATACATACATACACACACACACACACACACACACACACACACACACACACATATATATATATATAAATACACACGCACATACACAACAACAACACACATTTATGAGTTGGAAATATCTGGTAAGGTGTACTGCATCAAGGCATATGTGTGTGTGTGTGTGTGTGTAAAAGAAAGATGGGGGGGGGGGAAGAAAGTTTCTAACAATGCAAGAAGTTTAACAAAATACATGCATATATGGGTACAAGACGGCACCAACAGTGCAAATAACATGAAATACGAGAATAAGGAATACAAACGAGAAAAAGGAAAACAGGACAAGTAAACACAGAGAAAGGACCCTTCATTAGTTGTCGGCTGTCTACTCCTCATTTCGAGCATTCAACGACAATAAGAGTCTTCAAAGACAGTAGCTTATATAAGTTCTAAAATAAAAATTTAGGATTTATGGAGGGTCAAATTTGGGGATAAAAAAAAGGACAGTCGAGACATACAAGGAAACCGAACGAAAACGAAAATGGAGGGTCGTTAGACCAGAACAAGAGGAAAATAGTGAACGCTGGGAGAAACATTTTTTAATGATAAAAGATAGGATAGGGAGAGGAAAACATGTCCGTTCTTTTAAACATCCGTGCAGGCAAAGAAAGATGGTCACGTGAGGAAAAGAAAGATGGACGATGGTCACGTATGAGCAACGAGAGAGAGAGAGAGAGAGAGAAAGAAAGAGAAAAAGGGAAGAGAGAGAAAGGTAGAAAACGGTGAAGGAGGGAGGGGGAAGGGAATTAGAGAAGGAAGGAGGAAGAAAACAGTATAGAGTAGAGAGTCGTATCAAAAAGGTGAAGACAAACTCACTTGGACATGGATGCTTGGCGTTCAATTAAATAATAAATAATATATATATATATATATATATATATATATATATATATAATATATATACGTGTGTGTGTGTCTACATCTATCTATCTGTCTATCTATCTATCTATCTATCTATCTATCTATCTATCTATCTATCTATCTATCTATCTATCTATCTATATATATATATATATATATAGAAATTCGGGGTGAGTACTTGATAATTATAAGCACTGTGTATACCGTTTGGTGGTGTAGGTGGTGGAGTAAATTGATCAAAATAAAATAAAAACATGATGCGAAGGATTCAGCGGTACATATGTTTCGGGCCTTTATTAGACAGATTTATAACAATGCATAATGTATGTCTGTGGCCTTCTTCAGCCGCGCACACAACAGCTCCACAAGGACATGTGTTACACATCAAAAATTCTTGGTTGGGGATGCAAATCCTCTCATTCACGTACGACATAATGCGGCAGCAGCATAGAGTTGAAGCGTCCATCTCTTGAGGGAAGAAAGAGATGGACGCTTCAACTCTATGCTGCTGCCGCATTATGTCGTACGAATGAGAGGATTTGCATCCCCAACCAAGAATTTTTGATGTAACACATGTCCTTGTGGAAGCTGTTGTGCGCGGCTGAGAAGGCCACAGACATACATTATGCATTGTTATAAATCTGTCTAATAAAGGCCCGAAACATATGTACCGCTGAATCCTTCGCATCATGTTTTTATTTTATTTTGATCAATTTATATATATATTATATATATATATATACGTGTGTGTCTACATATATCTATAAATATATATCATATATAATATATACAATATACATATATATATATATATATATATATATATATAATATATAATATATATAGTATATATATATATATATATATATCTTTTTTTACTCTTTTACTCTTTTACTTGTTTCAGTCATTTGACTGCGGCCATGCTGGAGCACCACCTTTAATCGAGCAACTCGACACCGGGACTTATTCTTTTGTGTAAGGCAGTACTTATTCTATCGGTCTCCTTTGGCCGAACCGCTAAGTAACGGGGACATAAACACACCAGCATCGGTGTCAAGCAATGCTAGGGGGACAAACACAGACACAAAAACACACACACGCATATATATACATATATACGACGGGCTTCTTTCAGTTTCCGTGTACCAGATCCAGTCACAAGGCATTGGTCGGCCCGAGGCTATAGTAGAAGACACTTGCCCAAGGTGCCACGCAGTGGGACTGAACCCGGAACCATGTGGTTGGTAAACAAGCTACTACCACACAGCCACTAAATATAATAATATATTTGTTTACGTCGCCGTAACTTAGCGGTTCGGCAAAATTGATCAATAGAATAAGTAGTAGG
>NW_021826431.1:0-12943 GCF_006345805.1 Octopus sinensis | reverse complement strand
AATTTCCTTAATTTATAATAATGAGATGTGTGTTGGGAGAGGCGCGATTTTTTTTTTTGTTAATCTGAAAATAAAAAAGAGTCACAAATTAGGAAGGAGAGGGAGATGTAGGTACTTCAATTAAAGCAATTCAAGTAAATACATGCTTTGTACGATCTATGTTTGTCTGACGCTCTTAAACAAATCATAGATTTATATGATGTGGTCCAACGACCAAGCTAAGTGTCCGTGGTTCGTTTCTCATTACTGGAAGCGATCAGTGTTCACTCTCTCTCTAGTAGTGCTTCCCGGTTCATTCTCTCTAGTAATGCTTTTCTGAGCATAAACAAACCGACCAGTTGCCTGGGAACCCCCGTGAGTTTAGGGACCAAATGCAAACTTACACAGAAGTCCATAGTAATAATTTTAAGATGAATCTGATGATAAATATATCTGTTTCCGTATTACCCACAAGGGGCTAAACATAGAGGAAACAAACAAGGACAGACAAACGGATTATGTCGATTACATCGACCCCAGTGCGTAACTGGTATTTTATTTATCGACCCCGAAAGGATGAAAGGCAAAGTCGACCTCGGCGAAATTTGAACTCAGAACATAACGGCAGACGAAATACGGCTACGCATTTCGCCCGGCGCGCTAACGGTTCTGCCAGCTTGCCGTATATCTGATGATAAATATATCTTACGGAGTATATAAGGTTTCACCACCGTGGCTTAGCGATTAGAGAGCTAGGCTCATAATCGTATGGTCATGCGTTCGCTTTCTGGGCTGAGCAACGCGTTGCGTATTCGAGCAAGGTTTTTCATTTCATGTTTCCTACTCAGCTAAAAATTAGTTTCGACAGAGTGCGAGTGCAGCACTCTTTGTCTCCAGATGTCATATTCTTGCTTCGTCACTGGGCCAAATCTTAGAGGACTAGGAGAGGACTATATCCGTTTATGATTCATTAGACACATAAAAGGGACAACAAAACATCCAGATAGAAAGATAACAAGGACGAGTCATTCGAAGCCCTCTATCCTCAGTCAAGCACCAGATTATCTTCGCGATTTCAGCTGATTATTCTTGAGATTGCACCAATCTGGCCAGCCCCAAGGAAAGACTAAGCTAAGAGCATTAGATTCATTGGAAGAAAGCAGCGAATGTATACAAAAACAAGGACGGGAAAACGAACAAAGTTACACAAATATATATATATATATATATAATACATATATTCTATATATGTGATATATATATATTATATATATTATCCCCTTGATCACCTCGACTGACCAGTCCGTCGAGCGTCCATTTGATACCACTGGTCACAGCACGCTGTCCACTCCTCACTGGATCCCGCCTTCCTCACCCACGTGGTCCCAATCGCCCTCCTAAGATCGTAACTCCACCGTCGTGGAGGGCCTTCCGAGTGGTCGTTTCCTCTCGCGTGGGTACCACTCCACAACTGCGTGCGTCCACCGATTATCGGTGAACCGGGCGACGTGTCCAGCCCATCTATAACTTGCTGCGTGTATACTCTACGATGACATCTCTCACGCCGGACTTCTGTCTGATGATCTCGCTACTGATCTGCTCTCTCAATGAGATTCCAAGCATTGACCTTTCCATGGCTCTTCTCTCTTTGTGGTAGCCCATGTTTCACAACCATATATCATTGCAGGTAGAACTGTGCTATTGATAAGGTTGGCGCGGATGGTCCTGCCGACACTATTCGGCCTTTTGGTACGTTGTCGGATCGCAGGATTTTGTTTTCTTGGTTCATCTTGAGACCTATCTAGGCCTCAAGATATATATTATATTATATTATATATATATATATTATATATATATATTATATATATAATATATATATATATATATATATATCACTGTGATCACCGTGACCGACCGGCTATCAAATGTTGCTACTACAATCGCTGGTCACAATGCGCTGGCGAAGTGAGCGGGCCAACAGAAGAAAAGAGTGAGAGAAAGTTGTGGCAAAAGAATACACCAGAGATCGCCACCCCCCTGCCGGAGCCACGTGGAACTTTTTAGGTGTGTTCGCTCAATAAACACTCACAACGCCCGGTCTGGGAATCGAAACCGCGAGTCCACTGCCCTAACCACTGGGTCATTGTGCCTCCATATATATATATATATGTATATATATATATATATATATATATATATAGTGTGTGTGTGTGTGTGTGTGTGTGTGTGTATGTGTGTGAGCCAGTGAGTGAATGTGTGAGAAATAGATGTTTTTCTTAAAATATCCTTATTGCAAGAGTTGTCCATTTGTTAGTTAGACCCAATTCTGACACAGCTAACGCACCCCCCCCTATCCACGGAACGTTCGCCTTATCTTGTGAAACCCCGGTGAAGTCAATCCTCAACCAAGTCTACACCTAAAGTTTTCAACCTTCTGTGGTCCAACGCCACACACACCTATATATATGTTGGTCAACATGTCTGTATGTTGATCCACCTACGTGGAAGATAAAAAAAGGGGGGAAAAAAGAGGTAAAAGAGGTAACACTATACAAACGAGGCTGTCAAATTACTTACCAGACCTAACAATTTGTTGGAAATAAAATGATTTAAGGTGTTTTAGTATTCATGACCTTATTTTTTTTACTTAAATACCGTGAAATAAGAACTGTTGTAAGATAAAATGATAACCAGTCAACTGAAACATTAAACTCTGTCAACCTTGATTTGTTTCAATACAAAGGTGTTGAAAGAAAGATGTTCACATTAGTTATTAATATATTTACATTCTGGATTGTCTAGAATGTCCATTAAATTGGTATCAAAGGAATATTAAAGGTTTCAAACTGATGTAATTTTTGTTGTTGTTGATGTTTTCTTTCTTCTCGACAGGTACACAAATTAACCCCTTGCTTGTCCGGTGACTCACCTGTAACACACAACGCATATCTCTGAGGTATCTATGCGCCATATATGATACACATTGCCAATTTTTCTTCAACCACCAGAGTAAGTTGGGACTTATAATAAGAAAAGCTTTTTGACTTCTCAGAACATATGAACAGTAGCGTAATTAGGGGGTGCAAAGGGGCACGTGCCTTGGGTGCCGATTGAAGTGGGGGCGCAGAATTGAACTCTATTTATAAAATTGTAAAGATGGATCTCCAGCATATCGCTTTATGCTGTTATTTGAAGGCAAACGCAATATGATGGCTGTCTACATTCATGTCTGGACATTTTTTACAAATAGCGTCAAAGCAGTCTTCGTAAAAGTAAACATTCATAAAATATATGTGTGTACAGACTTGGTTGAGGATTGACTTCACCGGGGTTTTACAAGATAAGGAGAACGTTCCGTGGATAGGGGGGCGTTAGGTGTGTCAGAATTGAGTCTAACTAACCAGCAGGTAAATGAACCCTGGTGAAGTATTTATTACTAAAATATCGCTTTAAAACATTAATTTCTAGTAATAAATAAGTACTATATACTATCGTGGATTTTGTAATTGGGGTGGGTGGGACGCATTTTTGCGGCTTGCCCCGGGCGTGGTTTACCCTAGCTACGCCACTGCATATGAAACAAGGGCCAACTAAAAGTTAGAAAACAAGCAAGGACGTTTAGGATAAACGTAAGGAAAGGATTTGGATAGGTAAAGGGTTAAAGCTTATATGCTCAATGAATTTCTGTTTTTTAAGGGTGTAAGTTAGAGGTAAAGCGATGCAAGGTAAGATTGCTTCCCAGCCACATGGTTCCGGGTTCAGTCCCACTGCGTGGTAACTGCGGGCACATGTCTTCTACTATAGTCTCGGGCCAACCAAAGCATTGTGAGTCAATTTAGGGGACGGAAACAGAAAGAAGCCCGTTGTATATAAATGTGTGTGTGTGAGTTTGTGTGAGAGAGAGAGATAGGGGAGGGAGAGAGGGAGAGAGAGGGAGAGAGAGAGAGAAAGAGAATGTGTGTGTGTGTGAGTGTGTGTGTGTGTGAGTGTGTGTGTGTGTGAGTGTGTGTGTGTGTGTGCGTGTGTTTGTGTGCGTGTGTTTGTGTCTCTGTGCCTGACCACCGCTTGACAACCGGTGCTGGTGTTTACGTCCTCGTAACTTAGCGGTGCACCAAAAGAGACTGATAGAATGAGAGCTAGGCTTAAGAAAAAAAATCCTGGGGTCCATTCATTCGACTAAAGAATTATCTAAGGCGGTGCCCCAGCATGGCTACAGTCTAATAACTGAAACAAATATAAAATATAAAAAATGTAGCGTACTTCTGATGATCGCACAGGAGAGACAATCTCTGGAAGCTAAAGTTAAAACAGGTTTGGGAGTTTGAAACTGAAATCGAAACGTAGAGAAGTACAGAATATACGCATTTTGCTATTTCTTTTTCTCTATGAAGGAAACGAGGTGAAATGCCAGTCGAGTTAGGTTTTAAAATGGTTTAGGTGTTTAAGAATAATTCAGCTAACTTCAAGGGAGCTGGAAAACGACAGAAATTGGTTTGGGTTATTGGATTGCGGACTGGGGTAAAGTTTCAAGCGTTTTAGTCGATCGTGTGTGGGTGGGGAAGTGCGTGCCCAAATGAGATCGAGGGTTCGATTCCCTAATTGGGCGGCGTGTTGTGTTCTTGAGCAAAACATTTCATTCACGTTACTCCAGCTCCACAACCCTTTCGATCAGTGGGGAATGTTGGTCTGCTCGCCAAAAATGCATTGTGACCAGCGAAGTGTAACAACATCTGATACCCTGGACGGTCACGTGATCGTGATATATTTATGTATATATGAATATGTGTGTGTATGTATATACGCGCGAATAACGTACGTATGTACGCATGTATGTATGTATGCATGTATGTATGAATTTACGTATATATGTGTGCATGCATGTACGCACGTATGTATGTTATGTGTATAGATTATTGTTTTGTTGTAAGTAGATTCAACTAAAAAGTACCGCATCCAGTGAGAGACAAATATCATTTAATATTGATAATCTAAAAGACAGCCACTAATAGTTCCATGTTGTAGAGATACAATAGTTTGTCAGATTCATATAACATGCCATGTCTCTTGAAGTAATCTTCCAGGTTCAGCTTATGCCGTTGCTCTATTTGGAAATCAGGAGAAAACATTAGAAAAAACAGGAAGGAAGTTGATACAATAAATGAAACGAAGAGAAAGAAAAGAGAAGAAACTACAATCTTCGTCCTTTTCATCTTTAGAAATCAGAATAGAACTAGCTAGTGTAGAATAATATAAAGGACAGGGAGCCAAGGTTTGTGATTTACCTATTCAATCCGGAGCAGTTGATGTCCTCCAGTTCAACAAAAGAAACTTGTCCATGTGCTTGCATATGCTAAAGATTTCGGATCTGGAATTAAGTTGTATGGTGGAATTCTTGGGTCTAAAAAGAAATTTTTATCCACCATTCCTTACTTCTCTCTTCTTTCTTCTAGATTCACTTACAGCATAAAGCTTTTTCTCTTCTCTTTTTTTTTTAATGCTTTCACATAAACCAGCGTCCTAGTTTCCAAATAGGTCTAACGAAATGCACTGGGCCTGAAAGATTATTTCGAGACACATGGCATGTAATATAAATGAGCAGCTATTTTGGCTGTTTAGGTAAAAAAAAAAAGAGTGTAATATAATATGCTAAGATCAGGGACCCGGACTAGAAAGAGTCAGCTAAGCTAGATCATATGTAAGCTGGAGTGGTGTGTGGGAGTTACAGTACGTTTCCTTTTCTACGAGCTATGTACTCCTTACACCAACATACAGTTTTTGACCAGGGCTTTATATAGTAGATGGGACACACACTATCCAAACCCTTGCCCTATTTTCACACTAAAGTGTTAATACGTTCCTATTCATCGCCACCCATGTTACATTCCATAGTTATTCTTTAGAATACTCCATACCGCCGGCCTTCCGTCATATCCGATCAGCTATTTTCCTCTAACTTCGTGCCAGGTCGTAGTTCATTATATATAATAACCCCTTCCCTCATTAAACTTCTTACCACTAGGTAACACTATTCTTTACTAGAATTTTCATTTCCGTTAAAAGTTTGATTTTCGATAGCCAAAAAACACACCCTCCTACTTTCAACTTTAATCCACAGAATAGAATCGTTAGCGCGCCGGGCGAAATGCTTAGCAGTATTTCGTCTGTCGTTACGTTCAGAGTTCAAATTCCGCCGAGGTCGACTTTGCCTTTCACCCTTTTGGGGTCGATAAATTACGTACCAGTTACGTACTGGGGTCGATGTAATCGCCTTAATCCGTTTGTCTGTCCTTGTTTGTCCTCTCTGTGTTTAGCCCCTTGTGGGTAATAAAGAAATATATATTTCTGTCTCCCTCCGCTGGTCTCTTACCATTAGCTAGTGATCCCTATACCCTGACCCTTTACCTGACTGGCTTATATTCTTTAATTTTTCTTTTACTTTTAGGTTTTATTTTCCCTTCAGCCCTTTTATCTTTTCCCCTTCCTTTATCCTTAATTGTTTTATTATCTCTCCTTACTTACCACTATGCGATGCCTTCTATAAATTATCTCCCACACCCCACTCCAGTCTACCGATGATCTAGCCTAGCAGACTCCTTCTAGCCCGGGTCACTAACCTTGCATATCATATGACACCCTTTTCTTTACGTAACGGCCAAAATGGATGCTCATTCTTCCATTTCCCAGTTGGCCTCGACAGACTCTAGCCACGTCCTGGTTGTATTATGGGCATATTCTTTTGCTTTGTAAAAATTATTTCTGACGATTACGGCCTTTATAATGATGTAATGTTCTCATTATTCTATTAAAAGGTCACGTAAGAAACAGCTGTAATGAGTTGACAATTATCCATCGTTTGTTCTTATTACACAACGTAACAATTTTAAAAAAAATTGTTAATTGTATTTTTTTAATTGTTTATCAATCCATTTTTTCTGCTGATTCCAAAAAGGAAATTATTTTTTGTGTATCATCAACAGTTAAAACAATTTGTCGACTTTCAATCTTATTCTATATTCGGTATTGTTATAATGTTCCGCTACTAAATGTATGTCTAATTTTCTCTTTCAGACTAATTACTAAGTTTTGTTACTTTTAGGATGGCTACTAGAGTGTGTAAAAATTCTCCAGATACATTTGGCTATGTGTGTGGTTATTATATTGGAAAAAGCAGGTATTACATAAGATCGTGAAAGGTGCTAAATTGTGGATAACATACAGGACTCTATTCCGGAATGCCCATGGGTGACCAGGACAAACCATGGGCCCACATGTGATATGTGGAAAGCTATCGATCTACTCTAGAAAAGGTTAAGAGGTACAGGAACGTCAATGCCTTTTGCCATTCAAGGGTATGGAGAGAGCAAAGAACCATCACGATGATTGTTACTTTTGTATGTGACAAAGTACAGAAAAGTGAAAGAAAGACAAGATCTTCAGTATCCAGACATACCATCATCTAGAGCACCTGTCACACATGATAACAGTTTACGAGTACCACTACCATTAGAAAATATTTCATCTGAAGAATCAACATGTAACAGCAGCCAAGAAATGGAGGACGTTTTCGTACCAAGACCGGCTTCAGAGCTTCACTTTACAAATCAGGGATCTGGATCTTACTAAGTCAGAAGCTGAACTTCTTTCATCAAAGTTGAAGGAATGGAATCTACTAGAGGAAGACTGAAAGACATCTGTGTACCGGAAACACCATGAAGAATTTGAAATTTACTATGAAAATAGTAATGATCTGTGTTATTGTAAAGATGTGATTGGTTTGTTTACTGCTATTGGGCTCAAGCATGCTTCTGCAGAATGGCTGCTCTTCATAGATATCTCAATATGAAGTCTCTCAAAGCAATGTTGCTCCACAATGGAAATAAATATCCTTCTTTGCTTCTTGCATACTCCATACAGAAGAAAGAAATTACGATAATGTCAAAGGAATTCTCGACAAAATAAATTACGCTGAGTTCAAGTGGGATGTTTGTGGTATATCAAGTTGCTTGCCTTCTTGCTTGGCTTGCAAGGGGGATACGCAAAGTATCCATGCTTCCTTTGCTTATGGGGAGGCAGAGCTGTCCGGATGAACTATCTTCGCGGGCCGTAGTTTGGTGAGTCACCTTAGAGTATACCAACAACGTACAATTCAAAGTAACGCGTGATTTGGACCAGCCTCCTAGGCACAAAGTACTCATAGGGCTGGTTTTCTCAGTACGCAGAACCGAAATATCTAATATTTTGACTCGCACCAACCATAGGCCTCAACCACAGAGATTACCCAACCCTACCTGGTGCATACCTTTTCAATTACCTGATTCTATCCAAATCTTCATCTTACTTGTTATATGTATATGTACATATGTATAAATATATATAATATATAATATATGTGATATATAAGTATATATATAATACATACATGCATACATATATGCACATATACATACACACACACACACACAGACATATATATATACATATACATATGTATATATACCCATATGTGGAGGCGCAATGGCCCAGTGGTTAGGGCAGCGGACTCGCGGTTTCGATTCCCAGACCGGGCTTTGTGAGTGTTTATTGAGCGAGAACACCTAAAGCTCCACGAAGCTCCGGCAGGGCGTGGGTGGTGATCCCTGTTGTACGCTTTCGCCAAAACTTTCTCTCACTCTTTATTCTGTTGGCCTGCTCGCTTAGCCAGCGGGGTTGGCGTCATTTGAAGCGCATTGTGACCAGCGAGATGTAACAAATCTGATAGCCTGGTCGGTCACGGTGATCACGATGATATATACCCATATTACAACATGAAACTATTAGTAGCTCTTTTTGAGAAGTGCATAGTAAATGATTATGTGTGGTAGGTGTATGCGCGTGTGTGTGTGTGATGCATGTCTTTATACATGTATATTTGTATATATAAGTGTTGTACATATATGTATGTATATATGTTTGTGTGTATAAATAAGAATGGGGGACTGAACCCGGAACCATGTGGTTCGTAAACAAGCTACTTACCACACAGCAGTTCATTTCTTGTTTAAATTTTTCTTTAGTTACACAATTTTCAGTTTTGATGACGCCGGCCTTCTTCGTATGTTTCAACAATGAATCTACAGCATTTTTTATATACTACCCAAGGCTGTTTTTCTCTGCTTCGATACAGTTCTGGCAACTTATCAAGCCTCTCCCACCTTTTCTTCAGGACAAGTATAGCCTTTCGGTATCACTCTTAAGGTGGAAGGTTCCGTGTACTGTCAACATTTCTCTGGTCTTTGTATCCGTTTTCTTCATTTCTCTCTCTCTAATTATTATATTATTATTATTATTATTATTATTACTTTTATTTTTTCCTCTTCAAATTTGCTTCCATTTCTTGCCGAGTGTCTTCCGACAACTAGGCAAAAGAAACTCATAGTACACACCCGGTAGGCCATCAAACCAAACTCAATAATGTTCATTAATTTTTTTTTTAAGTTAATTAAAATACATGGGTAGTGAATAATTCTCACATCGACAATGCTCTTCTCAATTATTATTATTATTATTATTATTATTATTATGTATATGGAATGAGAGAGCAGTGCATGCCATCAAAGTGACACTGGGGTAAAATATACGAAGCCCAGTATACCCATCATGACTCCCCGTCTGATAAAGGTACACCAGGCACATGCTCACAACCATATGTGCGCGACATGGTGATCTCATATCAAGATAAACAGTGCAGACCTTGCAGGTGGGGCCCAGTTAGAATTTTCTTCTGGTCGAGTAACCCATCTGGTTCAAAAGGTCCCTAAATAAGGGCTGTTTAAGGATGTTGAACGAAACAACCATGTTTCCAGAGGTGAATTATTCAAACCCCAAAGATCCCTCTCAACACATGGCTATGATGCTCCCCCACTACTTCTGCTCGTGATCAGAAATGCACATATCGTCAGCCACTAAGGACATGCTCAACTGGTTATGGTCAAACAACTAACAATTATTATTATTATTATATTATTATTATTATATGGTTGTTATTATTATCATCATCATCATCATTAAGGTGGTGTGCTGGAAGATTCGTTGGCACGCTGCATGAATGTTTAGCAGTATTTCACCCATCGCTACGTTCTGAGTTCAAATTCCGCGAGATCGACTTTGCTTTTTATCCTTTCGTGGTCGTTAAATTAAATACCAGTGAAATTCTAGGGTCTACGTAATCAACTAGTCCCTCCCCACCCCAAATTTCAGGCCTTGTCCCTATTGTTGAAAGGATTATCATTATTATTATTATTATTATTGTTATATATTTCTTTACTACCCACAAGGGGCTAAACATAGAAGGGACAAACAAGGTCAGACAAACGGATTAAGTCGATTACATCGACCCCAGTGCGTAACTGGTAACTTAATTTACGACCCGAAAGGATGAAAGGCAAAGTCGACCTCGCGGAATTTGAACTCAGACGTAACGGCAGACGAAATACGGCTACGCATTTCGCCGGTTGTTGTTTTGTTATTATTATTATCATTATCATTCTTCTTCTTCTTCTTATTTTTTTCTATTATATTATTATTATTATTATTATTATTATTATTATTATTAATGTACTTTTTGGGGGGAACTAAATTTTCTAAAAATGCCTTCCTTGTCGACGGGTCAGTTCAGATGTCCTTTAGCTACAGCGTTGATTAGCATGTTGTTATCTCTCCTGTCTGATTTAATCGAAATACTGGCCGTGTGCCATCTTTAGATATTGATCGCGGAGAGAGAGAGAGAGGTGGTGGGTGAGTGTGATGGAGGAAAGGTTGAAACCTGTTTTGACTTCCAGGTATCTTAGAAGCGGAACAATTGTTTGTACTCCAGTCGTCGTTTCTAAGATATTTGTAGTTCGCTTCTTTACTACTTTAAGTTGAAGATAAGATCAATCGAGGAAAACCATTGGCAATTGTTAGTTTTGAGAATTTCGTGAATAGCTCCGACAGTAGACTGACATTGTGTCCTAACCAAAAACTCCACGGGAGGTTTTGGCTTGTTCAGCATCTAGTTGGCGACGGAGAGGGCTTGGGTGTAAAGAGGAGGAGGAGGCAGAGGGGGAGGAGAAGAGGAGGAGTGGGGGAGCGAGAAGAAGGGGAGTAAGAAGAAAAGAGTAGGAGGAAGAAGCAAGACACACAACGACAAAAGTGGAAGAAGGGGGAGGAGCGAGTAGAAGCAGAAGAAGAAGAAAGAAGAAGAAGAAGAAAGGAGGGAGAGAAGAAATAGGAGAAGAAAATGGAGGAAATGAGACGAGAAAATAAAACAAAATGAAACAAAATGAAACAAGATGAAGGAGGAGGAGAAGCAAAGAAAGAAACAAGAAGAAGAAAAAAGAAGATAATGGGGCGAAATAAGAAAAAAATAACTTAAGAAAGATTGCTATAAAAATTAGAAGAGCATAAAAGTATTGATGGTTATATATTGTGAAGAGAATATAAGGAAAATGAGGGGGAGGAGGAGAATTTAACAATGGGAAGGGAAAAATAGGCGTTTGGAACAATGGAGATGGAGAGATAGAGGATGTGTGTGTATGATTGTGTGTATGGGTGTGTGTGTGTGTGTGTAATGTGTTGCGTATGTCTGTGTATGTGTTGGATGTTTTGTGGTGTGCATGATTGTGGTATAGGTGGGTGTGTGTGTATGTTGTGTATGGTGTGTTGGTGTGTGCATGATTGTGTATGGATGTGTGTGTGTATGGTTGTGGTGCATATGTGTGCGTATGTCTGGTATGTGTGGATGTTTGTGTGTGTGCATGATTGTGTATGGGTGTGTGTGTGTATGATGTGTGTGGTGTGTATATGTGTGTGTGTTGGTGTGTGTGTGTGTGTGTGTGCACGGTTACGTTTATGATTGCGTATGTCTAGAAATTATAGATACGTATATATGCATGTATCTTATTCTTTTATTCTACTCTTTTACTTGTTTCAGTCATTTGACTGCAGCCATGCTGGAGCACCGCCTTAAAGGGTTTTTAGTCGAAGAAATCGAACCCAGGACTTCATTTCTAAGTCTCGTACTTATTCTATCGGACTCTTTTAACCGAACCACTAGGTTATGGAGACGTAAACACACTAACACAGGATGAGGAGACAAACACACACACATAGATATACATACAAACTCAAACATGTGTGTGTACTACGGGCTTCTTTCAGTTTCCGTCTACCAAATCGATTCACAAGGCCTTGGTCAGCCCGAGCCTAGAGTAGACGACCTTGCCCAAGTTGCTACACAGGCAAACGAATAGGTAACCCGTGATTTGTAGGACTTACATATGTGTGTTCGTGTGTGTGTGGTATTATATACATATATATATATATATATATAATATATATATATGCATTAATAACACATATATACATATATACAACACACACACACACATATATATGTTATATATATATATGTTCATACATACTTATATACATAATACATTATAATATATATGTATATATGTATATATATATGTTGTGTATATATATGTAATATATATGTATATACATATATATATATATATATATAATATATATATATATTTATATACATTATACATTTATATTAAATGTATGTATGTCTATACACACACAAACGCACCTTACACACACACACATATAATATAAATGTGTACATATATTTGAATGAGAGGGAGGTACTCCAGCTTGGCTTTGGCCTAGTGCCTTGAACGATCCATAATAATAATAAAATAATAATAATAATAATAATAATAGTAATAAAATAAGAATAATAATAATAAGAATAATAAGTAATAATTATAAAGTATAATAAATAATAGATTAATAATAATAAAATAATAATAATAATAATAATAATAATAATAACAATTAATAATAATAATAATAATAATATAACAATAATAATAATAGTAATAATAAAATAATATAATAATATAATAATACTAACAATAAGAATAATAATAATAAT